>NW_027480436.1:5448585-5751284 GCF_051401765.1 Calliopsis andreniformis | reverse complement strand
TTGCCCGGAACGTAGAAATGAGCATCACTTCCATACTGGTAGCAATTATTCGTTTTACACGATGGAAAAACTGTTGTATTTATATTGTATTTTATGCTTCGGTCGTTGACTGCTAAGGCCCCAACTGTTTGATCTGGTGGAGCAACGCCCTAGAGTGAAGCCTAGGTTGCCCGGAACGTAGAAATGACCATCACTTTCAAACTGGTTGCAATTATTCCTGTTATATGATGGAGAACTGTTATATTTATATTGTATTTTATGCTTCGGGCGTTCACTCCTAAGGCCCTAACTGTTCAATCTGTTTGATCAACGCCCTAGAGTGAAGCCTAGGTTGCCCGTAAAGTAGAAATGACCCTAGCTTTCATACTGGTTGCAATTATTCGTTTTGTATGATGGAAAAACTGTTGTATTTATATTGTATTTTATGCTTCTGGGGTTCACATCTTAGGCCCTAACTATTCGATCTGGTGGAGTAACGCCCTATGGTGAAGCCTATGTTGACCGGAACGTAGAAATGACCATAATTTTTACACCGGTAGCAATTATTCGTTTTACACGATGGAAAAACTGTTCTATTTATTTTGTATTTTATGCATCGGGCGTTGACTTCTAAGGCCCTAACTATTCAATCTGTTGGAGCAACGCCCTAGGGTGAAGCCTAGGTTGCCCGGAAAGTAGAAATGACGTTAACTTTCATACTGGTTGCTATTATTCGTTCTATACGATGGAAAAACTGTTATAGTGATATTGTATTTTATGCTTCGGGCGTTGACTACTAAGGCCCTAGCTGTTTGATCTGGTGGAGCAACGCCTTAGAGTGAAGCCCAGGTTGCCCGAACGTAGAAATCACCATAACATTCACACTGGTTGCTATTATTCGTTTTATACAATGGAAAAACTGTTCTATTTATTTTGTATTTTATGCTTCGGTCGTTGACTGCTAAGGCCCTAACTGTTTGATCTGGTGGAGCAACGCCCTAGAGTGAAGCCTAGGTTGCCCGGAACGTAGAAGTGACCATAACTTTCACACTGGTTGCTATTATTCGTTCTATACGATGGAAAAACTGTTACCTTTATATTGTATCTTATGCTTCTGGCGTTGACTTCTTGGGCCCTAAAAATTCGATCTGGTGGAACAACGCCCTAGATGAAGATTAGGTTGCCTGGAACGTCCAAATGACCATCACTTTCACACGGGTTGCAATTATTCCTGTTATAGGACGGAAAGACTGTTGTATTTTTATTGTATCTTATGCTTCAGGCGTTGACTTCTGAGGCCGTTGCTATTCGATGTAGTGGAAGAACGCCATAGAGTGAAGCCTAGGTTGCCCCGAACGTAGAAATGACCATAACTTTCATACTGGTTGCAATTATTCGTTTTACACGTTGGAAAAACTGTTGTATTTATATTGTATTTTATGCTTCGGGCGTTGACTTCTAAGGCCCTAGCTATTCGATGTGGTGGAGCAACGCCCTAGAGTGAAGCCTAGGTTGTCCGGAACGCAGAAATGCCCATTACTTTCACACTGGTTGAAATTATTAGTGTTATACGATGGAAAAACTGTTCTATTTATTTTGTATTTTATACTTCGGGCGTTGACTTCTAAGGCCCTAACTATTCCATCTGGTGGAACAACGACCTAGAGTGAAGCCTAGGTTGCCCGGAACGTAGAAATGACCATAACTTTCACACCGGTAGCAATTATACGTTTTATACAATGGAAAAACTGTACTCTTTATTTTGTATTTTATGCTTCGGGCGTTGACTTCTAAGGCCCTAGCTATTCGATCTGGTGGAGCAACGCCCTAGAGTGAAGGCTAGGTTGCCCGGAACGTAGAAATGACCATCACTTTCAAACTGGTTGCAATTAATCCTTTTATACGATGGAAAAACTGTTATATTTATATTGCATTTTATGCTTCTGGCGCTGACTTCTTAGGCCCTAACTATTCGATCTGGTGGAACAACGCCGTAGAGTGCAGCCCAGGTTGCCCGGAACGTAGAAATGACCATCACTTTCACACTGGTTGCTATTATACGTTTTATACGATGGAAAAGCTGTTGTATTTATACCGTATTTTATGCTTCTGGCGTTGACTTCTTATGCCCTAACTATTCCATCTGGTTGAACAACGCCCTAGAGTGAGCCTAGGTTGCCCGGAACGTAGAAATGACCATCACTATCAAACTGGTTGCAATTAATCCTTTTATACGATGGAAAAACTGTTGTATTTTTATTGCATTTTATGCTTCGGGCATTGACTTCTAAGGCCCTAACTATTCAATCTGTTGGAGCAACGCCCTAGGGTGTAGCCTAGGTTGCCCGGAAAGTAGAAATGACCACACCTTTCATACTGGTTGCAATTACTCGTTTTATATGATAGAAAAACTGTTGTATTTATATTTTATTTTATGCTTCTGGCGTTCACTTCTTACGCCCTAACTATTCGATCTGGTGGAACAACGCCCTGGGGTGAAGCCTAGGTTGCCGGAACGTAGAAATGACCATAACTTTCACACTGGTTGCTATTATTCGTTTTATACGATGGAAAAACTGTTCTATTTATTTTGTATTTTATGCTTCGGGCGTTGACTTCTAAGGAACTAACTGTTTGACCTGGTGGAGTAACGCCCTATGGTGAAGCCTAGGTTGACCGGAACGTAGAAATGACCATAATTTTCACACCGGTAGCAATTATTCGTTTTACACGATGGAAAAGCTGTTCTATTTATTTTGTATTTTATGCATCGGGCGTTGACTTCTAAGGCCCCAACTATTCAATCTGTTGGAGCAACGCCCTAGGGTGATGCCTAGGTTGCCCGGAAAGTAGAAATGACGTCAACTTTCACACTGGTTGCTATTATTCGTTCTATACGATGGAAAAACTGTTATATTTATATTGTATTTTATGCTTTGGGCGTTGACTTCTAAGGCCCTAGCTGTTTGATCTGGTGGAGCAACGCCCTAGAGTGAAGCCCAGGTTGCCCGAACGAAGAAATGACCATAACTTTCACACTGGTTGCTATTATTCGTTTTATACAATGGAAAAACTGTTCTATTTATTTTGTATTTTATGCTTCGGTCGTTGACTTCTGAGACACTAACTATTCGATCTGTTGGAGCAACGCCCTAGGGTGAAGCCTAGGTTGCCCGGAACATAGAAATGACCATCACTTTCAAACTGGTTGCAATTAATCCTTTTATACGATGGAAAAACTGTTGCATTTTTATTGCATTTTATGCGTCGGGCGTTGACTTCTAAGGCCCTAGCTATTTGATCTGTCGGAGCAACGCCCTAGGGTTAAGCCTAGGTTGCCCAGAACGTAGAAATGACCATAACTTTCACACTGGCTGCTATTATTCGTTTTATACGATGGAAAAACTGTTATATTTATATTGCATTTTATGCTTCTGGCGCTGACTTCTTAGGCCCTAACTATTCGATCTGGTGGAACAACGCCGTAGAGTGCAGCCCAGGTTGCCCGGAACGTAGAAATGACCATCACTTTCACACTGGTTGCTATTATACGTTTTATACGATGGAAAAGCTGTTGTATTTATACCGTATTTTATGCTTCTGGCGTTGACTTCTTATGCCCTAACTATTCTATCTGGTGGAACAACGCCCTAGGGTGAAGCCTAGGAGGCCCGGAACGTAGAAATGACCATCACTTTCAAACTGGTTGCAATTATTCCTGTTATATGATGGAAAAACTGTTGTATTTATATTGTATTTTACGCATTGGGCGTTGACTGCTAAGGCCCTAACTATTCAATCTGTTGGATCAACGCCCTAGAGTGAAGCCTAGGTTGCTCGGAATGTAGAAATGACCATAACATTCACACTTGTTGAAATTATTCGTTTAATACGATGGAAAAGCTGTTGCATCTTCATTGTATTTTATGATTCTGGCGTTGACTTCTAAGGCCCTAACTATTCGATCTGGTGGAGCAACGCCCTAGAGTGAAGCCTAGGTTGCCCGGAACGTAGAAATGACCATCACTTTCAAACTGGTTGCAATTAGTCCTTTTATACGATGGAAAAACTGTTGTATTTATATTTTATTTTATGCTTCTGGCGTTCACTTCTTAGGCCCTAACTATTCGATCTGGTGGAACAACGCCCTGGGGTGAAGCCTAGGTTGCCGGAACGTAGAAATGACCATAACCTTCACAATGGTTGCTATTATTCGTTTTATACGATGGAAAAACTGTTCTATTTATTTTGTATTTTATGCATCGGGCGTTGACTTCTAAGGCCCTAACTATTCAATCTGTTGGAGCAACGCTCTAGGGTGAAGCCTAGGTTGCCCGGAAAGTAGAAATGACGTTAACTTTCACACTGGTTGCTATTATTCGTTTTATACAATGGAAAAACTGTTCTATATATTTTGTATTTTATGCTTCGGTCGTTGACTTCTAAGGCCCTAACTGTTTGATCTGGGGGAGCAACGCCCTAGAGTGAAGCCTAGGTTGCCCGGAACGTAGAAGTGACCATCACTTTCACACTGGTTGCTATTATTCGTTCTATACGATGGAAAAACTGTTATCTTTATATTGTATCTTATGCTTCTGGCGGTGCCTTCTTAGGCCCTAAGTGTTCGATCTGTTGGAACAACGCCCTAGAGTGAAGCCTACGTTGCCCGGAACGTAGAAATGACCATCACTTTCACACTGGTTGCAATTATTCCCGATATACGATGGAGAACTCTTGTATATTTATTGTATTCTATGCTTCTGGCGTTGACTTCTAAGGCCGTAGCTATTCGATGTGGTGGAGCAACGCCCTAGAGTGAAGCCTAGGTTGTCCGGAACGTAGAAATGCCCATTACTTTCACACTGGTTGAAATTATTAGTTTTATACGATGGAAAAACTGTTCTATTTATTTTGTATTTTATACTTCGGGCGTTGACTTCTAAGGCCCTAACTATTCCATCTGGTGGAACAACGACCCAGGGTGAAGCCTGGGTTGCCCGGAACGTAGAAATGCCCATTACTTTCACACTGGTTGAAATTATTAGTTTTATACGATGGAAAAACTGTTCTATTTATTTTGTATTTTATACTTCGGGCATTGACTTCTAAGCCCCTAACTATTCTATCTGTAGGAGCAACTCTCTAGGGTGTAGCCTAGGTTGCTCGTAAAGTAGAAATGACCATAGCTTTCATACTGGTTGCAATTATTCGTTTTATAGGATGGAAAAACTGTTGCATCTTTATTGAATTTTATGCTTCTGGCGTTGACTTCTAAGGCCCTCACTATTCTATCTGGTGGATCAACGCCCTAGAGTGAAGCCTAGGTTGCCCGGAACGTAGAAATGACCATCACTTTCAAACTGGTTGCAATTATTCCTGTTATATGATGGAGTACTGTTATGTTTATATTGTATTTTATGCTTCGGGCGTTGACTCCTAAGGCCCTAACTGTTCAATCTGTTGGATCAACGCCCTAGAGTGAAGCCTAGGTTGCTCGGAATGTAGAAATGACAATAACATTCACACTGGTTGAAATTATTCGTTTAATACGATGGAAAAGCTGTTGCATCTTTATTGTATTTTATGCTTCTGGCGTTGACTTCTAAGGCCCGAACTATTCGATCTGGTGGAGCAACGCCCTAGAGTGAAGCCTAGGTTGCCCGGAACGTAGAAATGACCATCACTTTCAAACTGGTTGCAATTAATCCTTTTATACGATGGAAAAACTATTGTATTTTTAATGCATTTTATGCTTCCGGCGGTGACTTCTAAGGCCCTAACTATTCAATATGGTGGATCAACGACCTAGGGTGAAGCCTAGGTACCTCGGAATGTAGAAATGACCATAACATTCACACTGGTTGAAATTATTTGTTTTACACGATGGAAAAACAGGTATATTTATATTGTATTTTATGCTTCGGTCGTTGACTGCTAAGGCCCTAACTGTTTGATCTGGTGGAGCAACGCCCTAGAGTGAAGCCTAGGTTGCCCGGAACGTAGAAATGAGCATCACTTCCATACTGGTAGCAATTATTCGTTTTACACGATGGAAAAACTGTTGTATTTATATTGTATTTTATGCTTCGGTCGTTGACTGCTAAGGCCCTAACTGTTTGATCTGGTGGAGCAACGCCCTAGAGTGAAGCCTAGGTTGCCCGGAACGTAGAAATGACCATCACTTTCAAACTGGTTGCAATTATTCCTGTTATATGATGGAGAACTGTTATATTTATATTGTATTTTATGCTTCGGGCGTTCACTCCTAAGGCCCTAACTGTTCAATCTGTTTGATCAACGCCCTAGAGTGAAGCCTAGGTTGCCCGTAAAGTAGAAATGACCCTAGCTTTCATACTGGTTGCAATTATTCGTTTTGTATGATGGAAAAACTGTTGTATTTATATTGTATTTTATGCTTCTGGGGTTCACATCTTAGGCCCTAACTATTCGATCTGGTGGAGTAACGCCCTATGGTGAAGCCTATGTTGACCGGAACGTAGAAATGACCATAATTTTTACACCGGTAGCAATTATTCGTTTTACACGATGGAAAAACTGTTCTATTTATTTTGTATTTTATGCATGGGGCGTTGACTTCTAAGGCCCTAACTATTCCATCTGGTGGAACAACGACCTAGAGTGAAGCCTAGGTTGCCCGGAACGTAGAAATGACCATAACTTTCACACCGGTAGCAATTATACGTTTTATACAATGGAAAAACTGTACTCTTTATTTTGCATTTTATGCTTCGGGCGTTGACTTCTAAGGCCCTAGCTATTCGATCTGGTGGAGCAACGCCCTAGAGTGAAGGCTAGGTTGCCCGGAACGTAGAAATGACCATCACTTTCAAACTGGTTGCAATTAATCCTTTTATACGATGGAAAAACTGTTGTATTTTTATTGCATTTTATGCTTCGGGCATTGACTTCTAAGGCCCTAACTATTCAATCTGTTGGAGCAACGCCCTAGGGTGTAGCCTAGGTTGCCCGGAAAGTAGAAATGACCACACCTTTCATACTGGTTGCAATTACTCGTTTTATATGATAGAAAAACTGTTGTATTTATATTTTATTTTATGCTTCCGGCGTTCACTTCTTACGCCCTAACTATTCGATCTGGTGGAACAACGCCCTGGGGTGAAGCCTAGGTTGCCGGAACGTAGAAATGACCATAACTTTCACAGTGGTTGCTATTATTCGTTTTATACGATGGAAAAACTGTTCTATTTATTTTGTATTTTATGCTTCGGGCGTTGACTTCTAAGGAACTAACTGTTTGACCTGGTGGAGTAACGCCCTATGGTGAAGCCTAGGTTGACCGGAACGTAGAAATGACCATAATTTTCACACCGGTAGCAATTATTCGTTTTACACGATGGAAAAGCTGTTCTATTTATTTTGTATTTTATGCATCGGGCGTTGACTTCTAAGGCCCTAACTATTCAATCTGTTGGAGCAACGCCCTAGGGTGATGCCTAGGTTGCCGGGAAAGTAGAAATGACGTTAACTTTCACACTGGTTGCTATTATTCGTTCTATACGATGGAAAAACTGTTATATTTATATTGTATTTTATGCTTCGGGCGTTGACTTCTAAGGCCCTAGCTGTTTGATCTGGTGGAGCAACGCCCTAGAGTGAAGCCCAGGTTGCCCGAACGTAGAAATGACCATAACATTTACACTGGTTGCTATTATTCGTTTTATACAATGGAAAAACTGTTCTATTTATTTTGTATTGTATGCTTCGGTCGTTGACTGCTAAGGCCCTAACTGTTTGATCTGGTGGAGCAACGCCCTACAGTGAAGCCTAGGTTGCCCGGAACGTAGAAGTGACCATAACTTTCACACTGGTTGCTATTATTCGTTCTATACGATGGAAAAACTGTTACCTTTATATTGTATCTTATGCTTCTGGCGTTGACTTCTTGGGCCCTAAAAATTCGATCTGGTGGAACAACGCCCTAGAGTGAAGATTAGGTTGCCTGGAACGTCCAAATGACCATCACTTTCACACGGGTTGCAATTATTCCTGTTATAGGACGGAAAGACTGTTGTATTTTTATTGTATTTTATGCTTCAGGCGTTGACTTCTGAGGCCGTTGCTATTCGATGTAGTGGAAGAACGCCATAGAGTGAAGCCTAGGTTGCCCCGAACGTAGAAATGACCATAACTTTCATACTGGTTGCAATTATTCGTTTTATACGTTGGAAAAACTGTTGTATTTATATTGTATTTTATGCTTCGGGCGTTGACTGCTAAGGCCCTAACTATTCAATCCGTTGGATCAACGCCCTAGAGTGAAGCCTAGGTTGCTCGGAATGTAGAAATGACCATAACATTCACACTGGTTGAAATTATTCGTTTAATACGATGGAAAAGCTGTTGCATCTTCATTGTATTTTATGATCCTGGCGTTGACTTCTAAGGCCCTAACTATTCGATCTGGTGGAGCAACGCCCTAGAGTGAGCCTAGGTTGCCCGGAACGTAGAAATGACCATCACTTTCAAACTGGTTGCAATTAATCCTTTTATACGATGGAAAAACTGTTGTATTTTTATTGCATTTTATGCTTCGGGCATTGACTTCTAAGGCCCTAACTATTCAATCTGTTGGAGCAACGCCCTAGGGTGTAGCCTAGGTTGCCCGGAAAGTAGAAATGACCACACCTTTCATACTGGTTGCAATTACTCGTTTTATATGATAGAAAAACTGTTGTATTTATATTTTATTTTATGCTTCTGGCGTTCACTTCTTACGCCCTAACTATTCGATCAGGTGGAACAACGCCCTGGGGTGAAGCCTAGGTTGCCGGAACGTAGAAATGACCATAACTTTCACACTGGTTGCTATTATTCGTTTTATACGATGGAAAAACTGTTCTATTTATTTTGTATTTTATGCTTCGGGCGTTGACTTCTGAGGAACTAACTGTTTGACCTGGTGGAGTAACTCCCTATGGTGAAGCCTAGGTTGACCGGAACGTAGAAATGACCATAATTTTCACACCGGTAGCAATTATTCGTTTTACACGATGGAAAAGCTGTTCTATTTATTTTGTATTTTATGCATCGGGCGTTGACTTCTAAGGCCCCAACTATTCAATCTGTTGGAGCAACGCCCTAGGGTGATGCCTAGGTTGCCCGGAAAGTAGAAATGACGTTAACTTTCACACTGGTTGCTATTATTCGTTCTATACGATGGAAAGACTGTTATATTTATATTGTATTTTATGCTTCGGGCGTTGACTTCTAAGGCCCTAGCTGTTTGATCTGGTGGAGCAACGCCCTAGAGTGAAGCCCAGGTTGCCCGAACGAAGAAATGACCATAACTTTCACACTGGTTGCTATTATCCGTTTTATACAATGGAAAAACTGTTCTATTTATTTTGTATTTTATGCTTCGGTCGTTGACTTCTGAGACACTAACTATTCGATCTGTTGGAGCAACGCCCTAGGGTGAAGCCTAGGTTGCCCGGAACATAGAAATGACCATCACTTTCAAACTGGTTGCAATTAATCCTTTTATACGATGGAAAAACTGTTGCATTTTTATTGCATTTTATGCGTCGGGCGTTGACTTCTAAGGCCCTAACTATTCGATCTGTTGGAGCAACGCCCTAGGGTTAAGCCTAGGTTGCCCAGAACGTAGAAATGACGTTAAATTTCACACTGGTTGCTATTATTCGTTTTATACAATGGAAAAACTGTTCTATTTATTTTGTATTTTATGCTTCGGTCGTTGACTTCTAAGGCCCTAACTGTTTGATCTGGGGGAGCAACGCCCTAGAGTGAAGCCTAGGTTGCCCGGAACGTAGAAGTGACCATAACTTTCACACTGGATGCTATTATTCGTTCTATACGATGGAAAAACTGTTATCTTTATATTGTATTCGTATGCTTCTGGCGTTGACTTCTTATGCCCTAACTATTCCATCTGGTTGAACAACGCCCTAGGGTGAAGCCTAGGTTGCCCGGAACGTAGAAATGACCATCTCTTTCACACGGGTTGCAATTATTCCTGTTATAGGACGGAAAGACTGTTGTATTTTTATTGCATTTTATGCGTCGGGGGTTGACTTCTTATGCCCTAACTACTCCATCTGGCGGAACAACGCCCTAGGGTGAAGCCTAGGTTGCCCGGAACGTAGAAATGACCAGCACTTTCAAACTGGTTGCAATTAATCCTTTTATACGATGGAAAAACTGTTATATTTATATTGTATTTTATGCTTCTGGCGCTGACTTCTTATGCCCTAACTATTCTATCTGGTGGAACAACGCCCTAGGGTGAAGCCTAGGAGGCCCGGAACGTAGAAAAGACCATCACTTTCAAACTGGTTGCAATTATTCCTGTTATATGATGGAAAAACTGTTGTATTTATATTGTATTTTACGCTTCGGGCGTTGACTGCTAAGGCCCTAACTATTCAATCTGTTTGATCAACGCCCTGGAGTGAAGCCTAGGTTGCTCGGAATGTAGAAATGACCATAACATTCACACTTGTTGAAATTATTCGTTTAATACGATGGAAAAGCTGTTGCATCTTCATTGTATTTTATGATTCTGGCGTTGACTTCTAAGGCCCTAACTATTCGATCTGGTGGAGCAACGCCCTAGAGTGAAGCCTGGGTTGCCCGGAACGTAGAAATGACCATCACTTTCAAACTGGTTGCAATTAATCCTTTTATACGATGGAAAAACTGTTGTATTTATACTTTATTTTATGCTTCTGGCGTTCACTTCTTAGGCCCTAACTATTCGATCTGGTGGAACAACGCCCTGGGGTGAAGCCTAGGTTGCCGGAACGTAGAAATGACCATAACTTTCACACTGGTTGCTATTATTCGTTTTATACGATGGAAAAACTGTTCTATTTATTTTGTATTTTATGCATCGGGCGTTGACTTCTACGGCCCTAACTATTCAATCTGTTGGAGCAACGCCCTAGGGTGAAGCCTAGGTTGCCCGGAAAGTAGAAATGACGTTAACTTTCACACTGGTTGCTATTATTCGTTTTATACAATGGAAAAACTGTTCTATTTATTTTGTATTTTATGCTTCGGTCGTTGACTTCTAAGGCCCTAGCTGTTTGATCTGGTGGAGCAACGCCCTAGAGTGAAGCCCAGGTTGCCCGAACGAAGAAATGACCATAACTTTCACACTGGTTGCTATTATTCGTTTTATACAATGGAAAAACTGTTCTATTTATTTTGTATTTTATGCTTCGGTCGTTGACTTCTGAGACACTAACTATTCGATCTGTTGGAGCAACGCCCTAGGGTGAAGCCTAGGTTGCCCGGAACATAGAAATGACCATCACTTTCAAACTGGTTGCAATTAATCCTTTTATACGATGGAAAAACTGTTGCATTTTTATTGCATTTTATGCGTCGGGCGTTGACTTCTAAGGCCCTAACTATTCGATCTGTTGGAGCAACGCCCTAGGGTTAAGCCTAGGTTGCCCAGAACGTAGAAATGACCATAACTTTCACACTGGCTGCTATTATTCGTTTTATACGATGGAAAAACTGTTATATTTATATTGCATTTTATGCTTCTGGCGCTGACGTCTTAGGCCCTAACTATTCGATCTGGTGGAACAACGCCGTAGAGTGCAGCCCAGGTTGCCCGGAACGTAGAAATGACCATCACTTTCACACTGGTTGCTATTATACGTTTTATACGATGGAAAAGCTGTTGTATTTATACCGTATTTTATGCTTCTGGCGTTGACTTCTTATGCCCTAACTATTCCATCTGGTTGAACAACGCCCTAGGGTGAAGCCTAGGTTGCCCGGAACGTAGAAATGACCATCTCTTTCACACGGGTTGCAATTATTCCTGTTATAGGACGGAAAGACTGTTGTATTTTTATTGCATTTTATGCGTCGGGGGTTGACTTCTTATGCCCTAACTACTCCATCTGGCGGAACAACGCCCTAGGGTGAAGCCTAGGTTGCCCGGAACGTAGAAATGACCAGCACTTTCAAACTGGTTGCAATTAATCCTTTTATACGATGGAAAAACTGTTATATTTATATTGTATTTTATGCTTCTGGCGCTGACTTCTTATGCCCTAACTATTCTATCTGGTGGAACAACGCCCTAGGGTGAAGCCTAGGAGGCCCGGAACGTAGAAATGACCATCACTTTCAAACTGGTTGCAATTATTCCTGTTATATGATGGAAAAACTGTTGTATTTATATTGTATTTTACGCTTCGGGCGTTGACTGCTAAGGCCCTAACTATTCAATCTGTTTGATCAACGCCCTGGAGTGAAGCCTAGGTTGCTCGGAATGTAGAAATGACCATAACATTCACACTTGTTGAAATTATTCGTTTAATACGATGGAAAAGCTGTTGCATCTTCATTGTATTTTATGATTCTGGCGTTGACTTCTAAGGCCCTAACTATTCGATCTGGTGGAGCAACGCCCTAGAGTGAAGCCTGGGTTGCCCGGAACGTAGAAATGACCATCACTTTCAAACTGGTTGCAATTAATCCTTTTATACGATGGAAAAACTGTTGTATTTATACTTTATTTTATGCTTCTGGCGTTCACTTCTTAGGCCCTAACTATTCGATCTGGTGGAACAACGCCCTGGGGTGAAGCCTAGGTTGCCGGAACGTAGAAATGACCATAACTTTCACACTGGTTGCTATTATTCGTTTTATACGATGGAAAAACTGTTCTATTTATTTTGTATTTTATGCATCGGGCGTTGACTTCTACGGCCCTAACTATTCAATCTGTTGGAGCAACGCCCTAGGGTGAAGCCTAGGTTGCCCGGAAAGTAGAAATGACGTTAACTTTCACACTGGTTGCTATTATTCGTTTTATACAATGGAAAAACTGTTCTATTTATTTTGTATTTTATGCTTCGGTCGTTGACTTCTAAGGCCCTAGCTGTTTGATCTGGTGGAGCAACGCCCTAGAGTGAAGCCCAGGTTGCCCGAACGAAGAAATGACCATAACTTTCACACTGGTTGCTATTATTCGTTTTATACAATGGAAAAACTGTTCTATTTATTTTGTATTTTATGCTTCGGTCGTTGACTTCTGAGACACTAACTATTCGATCTGTTGGAGCAACGCCCTAGGGTGAAGCCTAGGTTGCCCGGAACATAGAAATGACCATCACTTTCAAACTGGTTGCAATTAATCCTTTTATACGATGGAAAAACTGTTGCATTTTTATTGCATTTTATGCGTCGGGCGTTGACTTCTAAGGCCCTAACTATTCGATCTGTTGGAGCAACGCCCTAGGGTTAAGCCTAGGTTGCCCAGAACGTAGAAATGACCATAACTTTCACACTGGCTGCTATTATTCGTTTTATACGATGGAAAAACTGTTATATTTATATTGCATTTTATGCTTCTGGCGCTGACGTCTTAGGCCCTAACTATTCGATCTGGTGGAACAACGCCGTAGAGTGCAGCCCAGGTTGCCCGGAACGTAGAAATGACCATCACTTTCACACTGGTTGCTATTATACGTTTTATACGATGGAAAAGCTGTTGTATTTATACCGTATTTTATGCTTCTGGCGTTGACTTCTTATGCCCTAACTATTCCATCTGGTTGAACAACGCCCTAGGGTGAAGCCTAGGTTGCCCGGAACGTAGAAATGACCATCACTTTCAAACTGGTTGCAATTAATCCTTTTATACGATGGAAAAACTGTTGCATTTTTATTGCATTTTATGCGTCGGGGGTTGACTTCTTATGCCCTAACTACTTCATCTGGCGGAACAACGCCCTAGGGTGAAGCCTAGGTTGCCCGGAACGTAGAAATGACCAGCACTTTCAAACTGGTTGCAATTAATCCTTTTATACGATGGAAAAACTGTTATATTTATATTGTATTTTATGCTTCTGGCGCTGACTTCTTATGCCCTAACTATTCTATCTGGTGGAACAACGCCCTAGGGTGAAGCCTAGGAGGCCCGGAACGTAGATATGACCATCACTTTCAAACTGGTTGCAATTATTCCTGTTATATGATGGAAAAACTGTTGTATTTATATTGTATTTTACGCTTCGGGCGTTGACTGCTAAGGCCCTAACTATTCAATCTGTTGGATCAACGCCCTAGAGTGAAGCCTAGGTTGCTCGGAATGTAGAAATGACCATAACATTCACACTTGTTGAAATTATTCGTTTAATACGATGGAAAAGCTGTTGCATCTTCATTGTATTTTATGATTCTGGCGTTGACTTCTAAGGCCCTAACTATTCGATCTGGTGGAACAACGCCCTGGGGTGAAGCCTAGGTTGCCGGAACGTAGAAATGACCATAACCTTCACACTGGTTGCTATTATTCGTTTTATACGATGGAAAAACTGTTCTATTTATTTTGTATTTTATGCATCGGGCGTTGACTTCTAAGGCCCTAACTATTCAATCTGTTGGAGCAACGCTCTAGGGTGAAGCCTAGGTTGCCCGGAAAGTAGAAATGACGTTAACTTTCACACTGGTTGCTATTATTCGTTTTATACAATGGAAAAACTGTTCTATTTATTTTGTATTTTATGCTTCGGTCGTTGACTTCTAAGGCCCTAACTGTTTGATCTGGGGGAGCAACGCCCTAGAGTGAAGCCTAGGTTGCCCGGAACGTAGAAGTGACCATAACTTTCACACTGGATGCTATTATTCGTTCTATACGATGGAAAAACTGTTATCTTTATATTGTATTCGTATGCTTCTGGCGTTGACTTCTTATGCCCTAACTATTCCATCTGGTTGAACAACGCCCTAGGGTGAAGCCTAGGTTGCCCGGAACGTAGAAATGACCATCTCTTTCACACGGGATGCAATTATTCCTGTTATAGGACGGAAAGACTGTTGTATTTTTATTGCATTTTATGCGTCGGGGGTTGACTTCTTATGCCCTAACTACTCCATCTGGCGGAACAACGCCCTAGGGTGAAGCCTAGGTTGCCCGGAACGTAGAAATGACCAGCACTTTCAAACTGGTTGCAATTAATCCTTTTATACGATGGAAAAACTGTTATATTTATATTGTATTTTATGCTTCTGGCGCTGACTTCTTATGCCCTAACTATTCTATTTGGTGGAACAACGCCCTAGGGTGAAGCCTAGGAGGCCCGGAACGTAGAAATGACCATCACTTTCAAACTGGTTGCAATTATTCCTGTTATATGATGGAAAAACTGTTGTATTTATATTGTATTTTACGCTTCGGGCGTTGACTGCTAAGGCCCTAACTATTCAATCTGTTTGATCAACGCCCTGGAGTGAAGCCTAGGTTGCTCGGAATGTAGAAATGACCATAACATTCACACTTGTTGAAATTATTCGTTTAATACGATGGAAAAGCTGTTGCATCTTCATTGTATTTTATGATTCTGGCGTTGACTTCTAAGGCCCTAACTATTCGATCTGGTGGAGCAACGCCCTAGAGTGAAGCCTGGGTTGCCCGGAACGTAGAAATGACCATCACTTTCAAACTGGTTGCAATTAATCCTTTTATACGATGGAAAAACTGTTGTATTTATACTTTATTTTATGCTTCTGGCGTTCACTTCTTAGGCCCTAACTATTCGATCTGGTGGAACAACGCCCTGGGGTGAAGCCTAGGTTGCCGGAACGTAGAAATGACCATAACTTTCACACTGGTTGCTATTATTCGTTTTATACGATGGAAAAACTGTTCTATTTATTTTGTATTTTATGCATCGGGCGTTGACTTCTACGGCCCTAACTATTCAATCTGTTGGAGCAACGCCCTAGGGTGAAGCCTAGGTTGCCCGGAAAGTAGAAATGACGTTAACTTTCACACTGGTTGCTATTATTCGTTTTATACAATGGAAAATTTGTTCTATTTATTTTGTATTTTATGCTTCGGTCGTTGACTTCTAAGGCCCTAACTGTTTGATCTGGGGGAGCAACGCCCTAGAGTGAAGCCTAGGTTGCCCGGAACGTAGAAGTGACCATAACTTTCACACTGGTTGAAATTATTCGTTTTACACGATGGAAAAACAGGTATATTTATATTGTATTTTATGCTTCTGCCGTTGATTTCTTAGGCCCTAACTATTCAATCTGGAGGAACAACGCCCTAGAGTGAGTCCTAGGTTGCCCGGAACGTACAAATGAGCATCACTTCCATACTCGTAGCAATTATTCGTTTTATACGATGGAAAAACTGTTATATTTATATTGTATTTTATGCTTCGGGCGTTGACTCCTAAGGCTCTAACTGTTCAATCTGTTGGATCAACGCCCTAGAGTGAAGCCTAGGTTGCTCGGAATGTAGAAATGACAATAACATTCACACTGGTTGAAATTATTCGTTTAATACGATGGAAAAGCTGTTGCATCTTTATTGTATTTTATGCTTCTGGCGTTGACTTCTAAGGCCCGAACTATTCGATCTGGTGGAGCAACGCCCTAGAGTGAAGCCTAGGTTGCCCGGAACGTAGAAATGACCATCACTTTCAAACTGGTTGCAATTAATCCTTTTATACGATGGAAAAACTGTTGTATTTTTAATGCATTTTATGCTTCCGGCGTTGACTTCTAAGGCCCTAACTATTCAATATGTTGGATCAACGCCCTAGAGTGAAGCCTAGGTTGCCCGGAAAGTAGAAATGACGTTAACTTTCATACTGGTTGCAATTATTCGTTTTATACGATGGAAGAACTGTTGTATTTATACTGTATTTTATGCTTCTGGCGTTGACTTCTAATGCACTAACTATTCGACCTGGCGGAGCAACGCCCTAGAGTGAAGCCGAGGTGTCCCGGAACGTAGAAATGACCATCACTTTCAAACTGGTTGCAATTATTCCTGTTATATGATGGAAAAACTGTTGTATTTTTATTGCATTTTATGCTTCGAGCATTGACTTCTAAGGCCCTAACTATTCAAACTGCTGGAGCAACGCCCTATTGTGTAGCCTAGGTTGCCCGGAAAGTAGAAATGACCATAACTTTCATACTGGTTGCAATTATTCGTTTTATATGATGGAGAAACTGTTGTATTTATATTGCATTTCATGCTGCTGGCGTTCACTTCTTAGGCCCTAACTATTCGATCTGGTGGCACAACGCCCTGTGGTGAAGCCTAGGTTGCCCGGAACGTAGAAATAGAAATAACTTTCACACCGGTCGCAATTATTCGTTTTATACGATGGAAAAACAGTTCTATTTATTTTGTATTTTATGCTTCGGCCGTTGACCTCTAAGGCACTAACTATTCGATCTGTTGGAGCAAGGCCCTAGGGTGAAGCCTAGGTTGCCCGGAACGTAGAAATGACCATAACTTTCACACTGGCTGCTATTATTCGTTTTATATGAAGGAAAAACTGTTATATTTATATTGTATTTTATGCTTCGGGCGTTGACTTCTAAGGGCCCAGCTGTTTGATCTGGTGGAGCAGCGCCCTAGAGTGAAGCCCAGGATGCCCGAACGTAGAAATGACCATAACTTTCACACTGGTTGCTATTATTCGTTTTATACAATGGAAAAACTGTTCTATTTATTTTGTATTTTATGCTTCGGTCGTTGACTTCTGAGGCACTAACTATTCGATCTGTTGGAGCAACGCCCTAGGGTGAAGCCTAGGTTGCCCGGAACGTAGAAATGACCATAACTTTCACACTGGCTGTTATTATTCGTTTTATACGATGGAAAAACTGTTACATTTATATTGTATTTTATGCTTCTGGCGCTGACTTGTTATGCCCTAACTATTCCATCTGGTGGAACAACGCCCTAGGGTGAAGCCTAGGTGGCCCGGAACGTAGAAATAGAAATAACTTTCACACCGGTAGCAATTATTCGTTTTATACGATGGAAAAACAGTTCTATTTATTTTGTATTTTATGCTTCGGCCGTTGACTTCTAAGGCACTAACTATTCGATCTGTGGGAGCAACGCCCTAGGGCGAAGACTAGGCTGCCCGGAACGTATAAATGACCATGACTTTCACACTGGCTGCTATTATTCGTTTTATACGATGGAAAAACTGTTATATTTATATTGTATTTTATGCTTCTGGCGCTGACTTCTTAGGCCCTAACTATTCGATCTGGTGGAACAACGCCGTAGAGTGTAGCCTAGGTTGCCCGGAACGTAGAAATGCCCTTAACTTTCACACTGGTTGCTATTATACGTTTTATACGATGGAAAAGCTGTTGTATTTATACCGTATTTTATGCTTCTGGCGTTGACTTCTTATGCCCTAACTATTCCATCTGGTGGAACAACGCCCTAGGGTGAAGCCTAGGTTGCCCGGAACGTAGAAATGACCATCACCTTCAAACTGGTTGCAATTAATCCTTTTATACGATGGAAAAGCTGTTGCATTTTTTTGCATTTTATGCGTCGGGGGTAGACTTCTTATGCCCTAACTACTCCATCTGGTGGAACAACGCCCTAGGGTGAAGCCTAGGTTGCCCGGAACGTAGAAATGACCATTACTTTCAAACTGGTTGCAATTAATCCTTTTATACGATGGACAAAACTGTTGCATTTTTATTGCATTTTATGCGTCGGGCGTTGACTTCTAAGGCCCTAACTATTCAATCTGTTGGAGCGACGCCCTAGGGTGAAGCCTAGGTTGCCCGGAACTTAGAAATGACCATAACTTTCACACTGATTGCTATTATTCGTTTTATACGATGGAAAAACTGTTACATTTATATTGTATTTTATGCTTCTGGCGGTGCCTTCTTAGGCCCTAAGTGTTCGATCTGTTGGAACAACGCCCTAGAGTGAAGCCTACGTTGCCCGGAACGTAGAAATGACCATCACTTTCACACTGGTTGCAATTATTCCTGATATACGATGGAAAAACTCTTGTATATTTATTGTATTTTATGCTTCTGGCGTTGACTTCTAAGGCCGTAGCTATTCGATGTGGTGCAGCAACGCCCTAGAGTGAAGCCTAGGTTGTCCGGAACGTAGAAATGGCCATCACTTTCACACTGGTTGAAATTATTAGTTTTATACGATGGAAAAACTGTTCTATTTATTTTCTATTTTATACTTAGGGCGTTGACTTCTAAGGCCCTAACTATTCCATCTGGTGGAACAACAACCTAGGGTGAAGCCTAGGTTGCCCGGAAAGTAGAAATGACGTTAACTTTCACACCGGTTGCTATTATTCGTTCTATACGATGGAAAAACTGTTATATTTATATTGTATTTTATGCTTCGGGCGTTGACTTCTAAGGCCCTAGCTGTTTGATCTGGTGGAGCAACGCCCTAGAGTGAAGCCCAGGTTGCCCGAACGTAGAAATGACCATAACTTTCACACTGGTTGCTATTATTCGTTTTATACAATGGAAAAACTGTTCTATTTATTTTGTATTTTATGCTTCGGTCGTTGACTGGTAAGGCCCTAACTGTTTGATCTGGTGGAGCAACGCCCTAGAGTGAAGCCTAGGTTGCCCGGAACGTAGAAGTGACCATAACTTTCACACTGGTTGCTATTATTCGTTCTATACGATGGAAAAACTGTTACCTTTATATTGTATCTTATGCTTCTGGCGTTGACTTCCTAGGCCCTAAAAACTCGATCTGGTGGAACAACGCCCTAGAGTGAAGATTAGGTTGCCTGGAACGTCCAAATGACCATCACTTTCACACGGGTTGCAATTATTCCTGTTATAGGACGGAAAGACTGTTGTATTTTTATTGTATTTTATGCTTCAGGCGTTGACTTCTGAGGCCGTTGCTATTCGATGTAGTGGAAGAACGCCATAGAGTGAAGCCTAGGTTGCCCCGAACGTAGAAATGACCATAACTTTCATACTGGTTGCAATTATTCGTTTTATACGTTGGAAAAACTGTTGTATTTATATTGTATTTTATGCTACTGGCGTTGACTTCTAAGGCACCAACTATTCGATCTGGTGGAGCATCGCCCTAGAGTGAAGCCTAGGTTGCCCGGAACGTAGAAATGACCATCACTTTCAAACTGATTGCAATTATTCCTGTTATATGATGGAAAAACTGTTGTATTTATATTGTATTTTACGCTTCGGGCGTTGACTGCTAAGGCCCTAACTATTCAATCTGTTGGATCAACGCCCTAGAGTGAGGCCTAGGTTGCTCGGAATGTAGAAATGACCATAACATTCACACTTGTTGAAATTATTCGTTTAATACGATGGAAAAGCTGTTGCATCTTCATTGTATTTTATGATTCTGGCGTTGACTTCTAAGGCCCTAACTATTCGATCTGGTGGAGCAACGCCCTAGAGTGAAGCCTAGGTTGCCCGGAACGTAGAAATGACCATCACTTTCGCAATGTTTGCAATTATACATTTTATACGATGGAAAAGCTGTTGTATTTATACCGTATTTTATGCATCTGGCGTTGACTTCTTATGGCCTAGCTATTCCATCTGGTGGAACAACGCCCTAGGGTGAAGCCTAGGTTGCCCGGAACGTAGAAATGACCATCACATTCAAACTGGTTGCAATTAATCCTTTTATACGATGGAAAAACTGTTGCATTTTTATTGCATTTTATGCGTTGGGGTTGACTTCTTATGCCCTAACTACTCCATCTGGCGGAACAACGCCCTAGGGTGAAGCCTAGGTTGCCCGAAACGTAGAAATGACCATCACTTTCAAACTGGTTGCAATTAATCCTTTTATACGATGGAAAAACTGTTGCATTTTTATTGCATTTTATGCGCCGGGCGTTGACTTCTTAGGCCCTGACTATTCAATCTGTTGGAGCGACGCCCTAGGGTGAAGCCTAGGTTGCCCGGAACTTAGAAATGACCATAACTTTCACACTGATTGCTATTATTCGTTTTATACGATGGAAAAACTATTATATTTATATTGTATTTTATGCTTCTGGCGGTGCCTTCTTAGGCCCTAAGTGTTCGATCTGTTGGAACAACGACCTAGAGTGAAGCCTACGTTGCCCGGAACGTAGAAATGACCATCACTTTCAAACTGGTTGCAAATATTCCTGTTATATGATGGAAAAACTGTTGTATTTTTATTGCATTTGATGCTTCGGGCATTGACTTCTAAGGCCCTAACTATTCTATCTGTAGGAGCAACGCTCTAGGGTGTAGCCTAGGTTGCCCGTAAAGTAGAAATGACCATAGCTTTCAAACTGGTTGCAATTATTCGTTTTATATGATGGAAAAACTGTTGCATCTTTATTGAATTTTATGCTTCTGGCGTTGACTTCTAAGGCCCGAACTATTCGATCTGGTGGAGCAACGCCCTAGAGTGAAGCCTAGGTTGCCCGGAACGTAGAAATGACCATCACTTTCAAACTGGTTGCAATTAATCCTTTTATACGATGGAAAAACTGTTGTATTTTTAATGCATTTTATGCTTCCGGCGTTGACTTCTAAGGCCCTAACTATTCAATATGGTGGATCAACGACCTATGGTGAAGCCTAGGTAGCTCGGAATGTAGAAATGACCATAACATTCACACTGGTTGAAATTATTCGTTTTACACGATGGAAAAACAGGTATATTTATATTGTATTTTATGCTTCTGCCGTTGATTTCTTAGGCCCTAACTATTCAATCTGGAGGAACAACGCCCTAGAGTGAGGCCTAGGTTGCCCGGAACGTAGAAATGAGCATCACTTCCATACTGGTAGCAATTATTCGTTTTATACGATGGAAAAACTGTTGTATTTATATTGTATTTTATGCTTCTGGCGTTGACTTCTAAGGCACTAACTATTCGATCTCGTGGAGCAACGCCCTAGAGTGAAGCCTAGGTTGCCCGGAACGTAGAAATGACCATCACTTTCAAACTGGTTGCAATTATTCCTGTTATATGATGGAGAACTGTTATATTTATATTGTATTTTATGCTTCGGGCGTTCACTCCTAAGGCCCTAACTGTTCAATCTGTTTGATCAACGCCCTAGAGTGAAGCCTAGGTTGCCCGGAAAGTAGAAATGACGTTAACTTTCATACTGGTTGCAATTATTCGTTCTATACGATGGAAGAACTGTTTTATTTATACTGTATTTTATGCTTCTGGCGTTGACTTCTAAGGCCCTAGCTGCTTGACCTGGTGGAGCAACGCCCTAGAGTGAAGCCCAGGTTGCCCGAACGTAGAAATGACCATAACATTCACACTGGTTGCTATTATTCGTTTTATACAATGGAAAAACTGTTCTATTTATTTTGTATTTTATGCTTCGGTCGTTGACTGCTAAGGCCCTAACTGTTTGATCTGGTGGAGCGACGCCCTAGAGTGAAGCCTAGGTTGCCCGGAACGTAGAAGTGACCATAACTTTCACACTGGTTGCTATTATTCGTTCTATACGATGGTAAAACTGTTACCTTTATCTTGTATCTTATGCTTCTGGCGTTGACTTCTTGGGCCCTAAAAATTCGATCTGGTGGAACAACGCCCTAGAGTGAAGATTAGGTTGCCTGGAATGTCCAAATGCCCATTACTTTCACACTGGTTGAAATTATTAGTTTTATACGATGGAAAAACTGTTCTATTTATTTTGTATTTTATACTTCGGGGGTTGACTTCTAAGGCCCTAACTATTCCATCTGGTGGATCAACGACCTAGAGTGAAGCCTAGGTTGCCCGGAACGTAGAAATGACCATAACTTTCACACCGGTAGCAATTATACGTTTTATACAATGGAAAAACTGTACTCTTTATTTTGTATTTTATGCTTCGGGCCTTGACTTCTAAGGCCCTAGCTATTCGATCTGGTGGAGCAACGCCCTAGAGTGAAGGCTAGGTTGCCCGGTACGTAGAAATGACCATCACTTTCAAACTGGTTGCAATTAATCCTTTTGTACGATGGAAAAACAGTTGTATTTTTATTGCATTTTATGCTTCGGGCATTAACTTCAAAGGCCCTAACTATTCAATCTGTAAGAGCAACGCCCTAGGGTGTAGCCTAGGTTGCCCGTAAAGTAGAAATGACCCTAGCTTTCATACTGGTTGCAATTATTCGTTTTGTATGATGGAAAAACTGTTCTATTTATTTTGTATTTTATGCATCGGGCGTTGACTTCTAAGGCCCTAACTATTCAATCTGTTGGAGCAACGCCCTAGGGTGAAGTCTAGGTTGCCCGGAAAGTAGAAATGACGTTAACTTTCACCCTGGTTGCTATTATTCGTTCTATACGATGGAAAGGCTGTTATATTTATATTGTATTTTATGCTTCGGGCGTTTACTTCTAAGGCCCTAGCTGTTTGATCTGGTGGAGCAACGCCCTAGAGTGAAGCCTAGGATGCTCGAAATGTAGAAATGACCATAACTTTCACACTGGTTGCAATTATTCGTTTTATACGATGGAAAAGCTGTTGTATTTATATCGTATTTTATGCTTCTGACGCTGACTTCTTAGGCCCTAACTATTCCATCTGATGGAACAACGCCCTAGGGTGAAGCCTAGATTGCCCGGAACGTTGAAATGACCATAACTTTCACTCTGGTTGCTAATACTCGTTTTATACGATGGAAAAACTGTTATATTTATATTGTATTTTATTCTTATGGCGTTGAATTCTAAGTCCCTAGCTATGCGCTCTGGTGGATCAACGCCCTAGAGTGAAACCTAGGTTACCCGGAACGTAGAAATGACCAGTACTTTCACACTGGTAGCAATTATTCGTTTTATACGATGGAAAAGCTGTTGTATTTATATCGTACTTTATGCTTCTGGCGTTGACTTCTAAGGCCCTCAACTATTCGATCTGGTGGAGAAACGCCCTAGAGTGAAGCCTAGGTTGCCGGGAACGTACAAATGACCATAACTTTCACACTGGTAGCAATTATTCGTTTTATACGATGGAAAAGCTGTTGTATTTATATTGCATTTTATTCTTCTGATGTTGACTTTTAAGGCCGTAGCTATTACATGTGGTGGAGCAAGGCCCTAGAGTGTCGCATAGGTTGCCCGGAACGTAGAAATGACCATTACTTTCACAATGTTTGCAAATATTCAATTTATTCGATGGAAAAACTGTTGTACTTATATTGTATCTTATTCTTCTGGCGTTGAATTCTAAGTAACTAGCTTTTCGATCTCGTGGAGCAACGCCCTAGAGTGAAACCTAGGTTACCCTGAACGTAGAAATGACCAGTACTTTCACACTGGTTGCAGTTATTCCTGTTATACGATGGAAAAACTGTTGCACCTTTATTGTATTTTATGCTTCTGGCGATGACATCTAAGGCCCTAACTGTTTGATCTGGTGGAGCAACGCCCTAGAGTGAAGCCTAGGTTGCCCGGAACGTAGAAATGACCATAACTTTCACACTGGTTGCTATTATTCGTTTTATACGATGGAAAAACTGTTGTATTTATATTGTATTTTATGCTTCTGGCGTTGACTTCTTAGGCCCTAACTATTCGATCTGGTGGAACAACACCCTAGAGTGAAGCCTAGGTTGCCTGGAAGGTAGAAATGACCATCACTTTTACACGGGTTGCAATTATTCCTGTTATAGGATGGAAAGACTGTTGTATTTTTATTGTATTTTATGCTTCACGCGTTGACTTCTGAGGCCGTAGCTATTCGATGTGGTGGATGAACGCCATAGAGTGAAGCCTAGGTTGCCCGGAACGTAGATATGACCATAACCTTCACACAGGTTGCAATTACTCGTTTTATACGGTGTAAAGGCTGTTGTGTTTATTTTGTATTTTATTATTCTGGTGTTGACTTCTTAGGCCCTTAATATTCGATCTGGTTGAACAACGCCGTAGTGTGAAGCCTAGGTTGCGCGGAACGTAGAAATGACCATTACTATCACACAGGTTGCAATTATTCGTTTTATACGATTGAAAGACTGTTGTATTTATTTTGTAGTTTATGCTTCGGGCGTTGACTTCTAAGGCCCAAGCTATTCGATCTGGTGGAGCAACGCCCTAGAGTGAAGCCTAGGTTACCCGGCACGTAGAAATGACCATAACTTTCACACTGGTTGTTATCATTCATTTTATATGATGGAAAAACTGTTGTATTTATATTGTATTTTATGCTTCTCGCGTTCACTTCTTAGGCCCTAACTATTCGATCTGGTGGAACAACGGCCTAGAGTGAAGCCTAGGTTGCCCGGAACGTAGAAATGACCATAGCTTTCACACTGGTTGCTATCATTCGTTTTATATGATGGATAAACTGTTGTATGTATATTGTATTTTATGCTTCCGGCGTTCACTTCTTAGGCCCTAACTATTCGATATGGTGGAACAACGCCCTAGGGTGAAGCCTAGGTTGCCCGAAACGTAGAAATGACCATAACTTTTACACTGGTAGCAATTATTCGTTTTATACAATTGAAAAACTGTTCTATTTATTTTGCATTTTATGCTTCGGGTGTTGACTTCTAAGGCCCTAACTGATTGATCTGGAGGAGCAACGCCCTAGTGTGACGCCTAGGTTGCCCGGAACGTAGAAAAGACCATAACTTTTACACTGGTATCAATTATTCGTTTTATTCAATGGAAAAACCGTTCTATTTATTTTGTATTTTATGCTTCGGGCGTTGACTTCTAAGGCCCTAACTGTTTGATCTGGTGGAGCAACGCCCTAGATTGAAGCCTAGGTTGCCCGGAACGTAGAAATGACGATAACTTTCACACTGGTTGCTATTATTCGTTTTATACGATGGAAAAGCGGTTGTATTTATATCGTGTTTTATGCTCCTGGCGTTGACTTCTAAGGCCCTCAACTATTCGATCTGGTGGAGCAACGCCGTAGGGCGAAGCCTAGGTTGCCCGGAACGTAGAAATGACCATTAATTTCACACTGGTAGCAATTATTCGTTTTATACGATGGAAAAACTGTTTTATTTATTTTGTATTTTATGCTTCGGGCGTTGACTTCTAAGGCCCTAACTGTTTGATCTGGTGGAGCAACGCCCTAGATTGAAGCCTAGGTTGCCCGGAACGTAGAAATGACGATAACTTTCACACTGGTTGCTATCATTCGTTTTATATGATGGAAAAACTGTTGTATTTATATCGTATTTTATGCTTCTGGCGCTCACTTCTTAGGCCGTAACTATTCGATCTGGAGGAACAACGGCCTAGGGTGAAGCGTAGGTTGCCCGGTACGTAGAAATGACCATCACTTTCAAACTGGTTGCAATTATTCGTTTTATACGATGGAAAAGCTGTTGTATTTATATCGTATTTCATGCTTCTGGCGTTGACTTCTAAGGCCCTAACTATTCAATCCGTTGGAGCAACGCCCTAGGGTGAAGCCTAGGTTGCTCGGAAAGTAGAAATGACCATAAGTTTCATACTGGTTGCAATTATTCGTTTTATACGATGGAAAAACTGTTGAATTTATATTGTATTTTATGCTTCTGGCGTTGACTTCTAAGGCCCTAACTATTCAATCTGTTAAAGCAACGCCCTAGGGTGAAGCCTAGGTTGCTCGGAAAGTAGAAATGACCATAAGTTTCATACTGGTTGCAATTATTCGTCTTATACGATGGAAAAACTCTTGTATATTTATTGTATTTTATGCTTCTGGCGTTGACTTCTAAGGCACTAACTATTCGATCTGGTGGAGCAACGCCCTAGAGTGAAGCCTATGTTGCCCGGAACGTAGAATTGTAAATCACTTTCAAACTGGTTGCAATTATTCCTGCTATATGATGGAAACACTGTTGTATTTTTTTTGCATTATATGGTTCGGGCGTTGACTTCTTAGGCCGTAGCTATTAGTTGTGGTGGAGCAACGCCCTAGAGTGACGCCTAGGTTGCCGGAACTTAGAAATGACCATTACTTTCACATTGGTTGCTATTATTCGTTTTATACGATGGAAAAACTGTTGCACTTTTATTGTATTTTATGCTTCTGGCGTTTAATTCTAAGTCCCTAGCTATTCGATCTAGTGGAGCAACGCCCTCGAGTGAAGCCTAGGCTGCCCGGAACGTAGAAATGACCATCACTTTCAAACTGGTTGCAATTAATCCTGTTATACGATGGAAAAACAGTTGTATTTATATTGCATTTTATGCTTCTGTCGTTCACTTCCTAGGCCCTAACTATTCGATCTGGTGGAACTACGCCCTAGAATGAAACCTAGGTTACCCGGAACGTAGAAATGACCAGTACTTTCACACTGTTTGCAGTTATTCCTGTTATTCGATGGAAAAACTGTTGCACCTTTATTGTATTTTATGCTTCTGGCGTTGACTTCTAAGGCCGTAGCTATTAGATGTGGTGGAGCAACGCCGTAGAGTGACGCGCAGGTTGCCCGGAACGTAGAAATGTCCATTACTTTCACACTGGTTGCTATTATTCGTTTTAGGCGATGGAAAAGCTGTTATATTTATATTGTATTTTATGTTTCTGGCGTTGACTTCTTAGGCCCTAACTATTCGATCAGGTGGAGCAACGCCCTAGAGTGAAGCCTAGGTTGCCCGGAACGTAGGACATACCATTACCTTCACACTGGTTGCAATTATTCCTGTTATACGATGAAAAAGCTGTTGCATCTTTATTGTACTTTATGCTTCTGGCGTTGACTTCTAAGGCCCTAACTCTTCGATCTGGTGGAGCAACGCCCTAGAGTGAACCCTAGGTTGTCCGGAACGTAGAAATGACCATGTCTTTCACACTGGTTGCTATTATTCCTGCTATACGATGGAAAAACTGTCGTATTTTTATTGCATTTTATGTTTCGGGCGTTGGCATCTAAGACCCTAACAATTCCATCTGTTGGAGCAACGCGCTAGGGGGAAGCCTAGGTTGCCCGGAAAGTAGAAATGACCATAACTTTCATACTGGTTGCTATTATTCGTTCTATACGATGTAAAAACTGTTGTATCTATATTGTATTTTATGCTTCTGGCGTCCACTTCATTGGCCCTAACTATTCGATCAGGTGGAACCACGCCCTAGGGTGAAGCCAAGGTTGCCCGGATCGTTGAAATGACCAGAACTTTCAAACTGGTAGCAATTATTCGTTTTATACAATGGAAAAACAGTTCTATTTATTTTGTAGTTTTTGCTTCGGGCGGTGACTTCTAAGGCCCTAACTATTCGATCTGGTGGTGCAACGCCCTAGAGTGAGTCCTAGGTTGCCCGGCACGCCGAAATGACCATAACTTTCATACTGGTTGCAATTATTCGTTTTATACGATCGAAAAACTGTTGTATTTATATTGTATTTTATGCTTGTGGCGTTGACTTCTTAGGCACTAGCTATTCGATCTGGTGGAACAACGCACTAGGGTGAAGCCTAGGTTGTCCGGAACGTAGAAATGACCATTACTTTCACACTGTTTGCAATCATTCTTTTTATGCGATGGAAAAGGTGTTGTATTTATATTGTATTTTATGCTTCTAGCGTTGACTTCTAAGGCCGTAGCTATTAGATGTGGTGGAGTAACGCCCTAGGGTGACGCCTAGGTTGCCTGGAACGTAGAAATGACCATTACTCTCACAATGTGTCCAATTATTCAGTTTATACGATGGAAAAACTGTTGTACTTATATTGTATTTTATTCTTATGGTGTTGAATTCTAAGTCCCTAGCTATGCGATCTGGTGGAGCAACGCCCTAGAGTGAAACCTAGGTTGCCCGGAACGTAGAAATTACCATAACTTTCACACTCGTAGGAATTATTCGTTTTATACGATGGAAAAACTGTTCAATTCATTTTGTATTTCATGCTTCGGGCGTTGACTTCTAAGGCCATAACTATTCAATCTGTTGGAACAACGCCCTAGGTTGAAGCCTAGGTTGCCCGGAAAGCAGAAAAGACCATAACTTTCACAATGGTTGCTATTATTCGTTCTATACGATGGAATATCTGTTATATTTATATTGTATCTTATGCTTCTGGCGTTGACTTCTCAGGCCCTAACAATTCGATCTGGTGGAACAACTCCCTAGAGTGAAGCCTAGGTTGCCTGGAACGTAGAAATGACCATAACTTTCACACTGGATGCTATTATTCGTTCTATACGATGGAAGGACTGTTATATGTATATTGTATCTTATGCTTCTGGCGTTGACTTCTTAGGCCCTAACAATTCGATCTGGCGGAACAACGACCTAGAGTGAAGCCTAGGTTGCCTGGAACGTACAAATGACCATCACTTTCACACGGGTTGCAAGTATTCCTGTTATACGATGGAAAGACTGTTGTATCTTTATTGTATTTTATGCTTCAGGCGTTGACTTCTGAGGCCGTAGCTATTCGATGTGGTGGAAGAACGCCATAGAGTGAAGCCTAGGTTGCCCGGAACGTAGAAATGACCATAACTTTCATACTGGTTGCAATTATTCGTTTTATATGATGGAAGAACTGTTGTATTTATATTGTATTTTATGCTGCTGGCGTTCACTTCTTAGGCCCTAACTATTCCATCTGGTGGAGCAACGCCCTAGGGTGAAGCCTAGGTTGACCGGAACGTAGAACTGGAAATAACTTTCACACCGGCAGCAATTATTCGTTTTATACGATGGAAAAACAGTTCTTTTTATTTTGTATTTTATGCTTCGGCCGTTGACTTCTAAGGCCCTAACTATTCGATCTGTTCTAGCAACGCCCTAGGGTGAAGCCTAGGTTACCCGGAACGTAGAAATGACCAGTACTTTCACACTGTTAGCAGTGACTCCTGTTATACGATGGAAAAACTGTTGCATCTTTATTGAATTTTATGCTTCTGGCGTTGACTTCTAAGGCCCTAACTATTCAATCTGTTGGAGCAACGCTCTAGGGTGTAGCCTAGGTTTCCCGGAAAGTAGAAATGACCACAACTTTCATACTGGTTGCAATTACTCGATTTATATGATGGATAAACTGTTGTATTTATATTGTATTTTATGCTTCTGTCGTTCACTTCTTAGGCCCTAACTATTCGATCTGGTGGAACAACGCCCTAGGGTGAAGCCTAGGTTGCCCGGAACGTAGAAATGACTATAACTTTTACACTGGTAGCAATTATTCGTTTTATACAATGGAAAAACTGTTGTATTTATTTTGTATTTTATGGTTCGTGCGTTGACTTCTTATGCCACGACTATTGCATCTGGTGGAACAACGCCCTAGAGTGAAGACTAGGTTGCCCGGAACGTAGAAATGACCATAACTTTCATACTGGTTGCAATTATTCGTTTTATATGATGGAAGAACTGTTGTATTTATATTGTATTTTATGATGCAGGCGTTCACTTCTTAGGCCCTAACTATTCCATCTAGTGGAACAACGCCCTAGGGTGAAGCCTAGGTTGACCGGAACGTAGAAATGGAAATAACTTTCACACCGGCAGCAATTATTCGTTTTATACGATGGAAAAACAGTTCTTTTTATTTTGTATTTTATGCTTCGGCCGTTGACTTCTAAGGCCCTAACTATTCGATCTGTTCTAGCAACGCCCTAGGGTGAAGCCTAGGTTACCCGGAACGTAGAAATGACCAGTACTTTCACACTGTTAGCAGTGACTCCTGTTATACGATGGAAAAACTGTTGCATCTTTATTGAATTTTATGCTTCTGGCGTTGACTTCTAAGGCCCTAACTATTCAATCTGTTGGAGCAACGCTCTAGGGTGTAGCGTAGGTTGCCCGGAAAGTAGAAATGACCACAACTTTCATACTGGTTGCAATTACTCGATTTATATGATGGATAAACTGTTGTATTTATATTGTATTTTATGCTTCTGGCGTTCACTTCTTAGGCCCTAACTATTCGATCTGGTGGAACAACGCCCTAGGGTGAAGCCTAGGTTGCCCGGAACGTAGAAATGACCATAACTTTTACACTGGTAGCAATTATTCGTTTTATACAATGGAAAAACTGTTGTATTTATTTTGTATTTTATGCTTCGTGCGTTGACTTCTTATGCCACGACTATTGCATCTGGTGGAACAACGCCCTAGAGTGAAGCCTAGGTTGCCCGGAACGTAGAAATGACCATAACTTTCACACTGGTTGCTATTATTCGTTCTATACGATGGAAAAACTGTTATATTTATATTGTATCTTATGCTTCAGGCGTTGACTTCTGAGGCCGTAGCTATTCGATGTGGTGGAAGAACGCCATAGAGTGAAGCCTAGGTTGCCCGGAACGTAGAAATGACCATAACTTTCGTACTGGTTGCAATTATTCGTTTTATGCGATTGAAAAACTGTTGTATTCATTTTGTATTTTATGCTTCTGGCATTGACTTCTAAGGCACTAACTATTCGATCTGGTGGAGCAACGCCCTAGAGTGAAGCCGAGGTTGCCCGGAACGTAGAAATGACCATCACTTTCAAACTGGTTGCAATTATTCCGGTTATATGATGGAAAAACTGTTGTATTTTTATTGCATTTTATGGTTCGGGCGTTGACTTCTGAGACAGTAGCTATTCGATGTGGTGGAAGAACGCCATAGAGTGAAGCCGAGGTTGACCGGAACGTAGAAATGACCATAACTTACACACTGGTTGCAATTATTCGTTTTATACGATGGAAAAGCTGTTGTATTTATATCGTATTTCATGCTTCTGGCGTTGACTTCTTGGGCCGTAACTATTCCATCTGGTGGAACAACGCCCTAGGGTGAAGCGTAGGTTGCCCGGAAAGTAGAAATGACCATAACTTTCACACTGGTTGCTATCATTCGTTTTATATGATGGAAAAACTGTTGTATTTATATTGTATTTTATGCTTCTGGCGTTCACTTCTTAGGCCCTAGCTGTTCGATCTGGTGGAACAACGGCCTAGGGTGAAGCCTAGGTTGCCCGGAACGTAGAAATGACCATAACTTTCACACTGGTTGCTATCATTCGTTTTATATGATGGAAAAACTGTTGTATTTATATCGTATTTTATGCTTCGGGCGTTGACTTCTTAGGCCCTAACATTTCGATCTGGTGGAGGAACGCTCTACAGTGAAGCCTATGTTGCCCGGAACGTAGATATGACCATAACCTTCACACAGGTTGCAATTACTCGTTTTATACGGTGTAAAGGCTGTTGTGTTTATTTTGTATTTTATTATTCTGGTGTTGACTTCTTAGGCCCTAACTATTCGATCTGGTGGAACAACGCCGTAGTGTGAAGCCTAGGTTGCGCGGAACGTAGAAATGACCATTACTATCACACTGTTTGCAACTATTCCTTTTATTCGATGGAAAAGCTGTTGTATTTATATCGTATTTTATGCTTCTCGCTTTGACTTCTAAGGCCCTAGCTATTCGATTTGGTGGAGCAATGCCCTAGAGTGGAGCCTAGATTGCCCGGTACGTAGAAATGACCATTACTTTCACACTGTTTGCAAATATACATTATATACGATGGAAAGTCTGTTGTATTTATGTTGTATTTTATGCTCCTGGCGTTGACTTCTTATGCCCTAACTATTTGATCTGGTGGTACAACGCCCTAGAGTGAAACCTAGGTTGCCCGGAACGTAGAAATGACCATCACTTTCACACTAGTTGCAATTATTCCTGTTATACGATGGAAAAACTCTCGTATATTTATCGTATTTTATGCTTCGGGCGTTTACTTCTATGGCCCTACCTATTCGATCTGGTGGAGCAACACCCTACAGTGAAGCCTAGTTTGTCCGGAACGTAGATATGACCATAACCTTCACACAGGTTGCAATTATTCGTTTTATACGATTGAAAGACTGTTGTATTTATTTTGTAGTTTATGCTTCGGGCGTTGACTTCTAAGGCCCAATCTATTCGAACTGGTGGAGCAACGCCCTAGAGTGAAGCCTAGGTTACCCGGCACGTAGAAATGACCATAACTTTCACACTGGTTGTTATCATTCATTTTATATGATGGAAAAACTGTTGTATTTATATTGTATTTTATGCTTCTGGCGTTCACTTCTTAGGCCCTAACTAGTCGATCTGATGGAACAACGGCCTAGAGTGACATCTAGGTTGCCTGGAACGTAGAAATGACCATTACTTTCACAATGTTTCCAATTATTCATTCTATACGATGGAAAAACTGTTGTACTTAAATTGTATTTTATTCTTATGGCGCTGAGTTCTAAGTCCCTAGCTATGCGATCTAATGGAGCAACGCCATAGAGTGAAACCAAGGTTGCCCGGAACGTAGAAATTACCATAACTTTCAAACTGGTAGCAATTATTCGTTTTATACGATGGAACAACTGTTCTATTTATTTTGTATTTCATGCTTCTGGCGTTGACTTCTAAGGCCCTAACTATTCAATCTGTTGTAACAACGCCCTAGGGTGAAGCCTAGGTTGCCCGTAAAGTAGAAATGACCATAACTTTCGTACTGGTTGCAATTATTCGTTTTATACGATTGAAAAACTGTCGTATTCATTTTGTATTTTATGCTTCTGGCATTGACTTCTAAGGCACTAACTATTCGATCTGGTGGAGCAACGCCCTAGAGTGAAGCCGAGGTTGCCCGGAACGTAGAAATGACCATCACTTTCAAACTGGTTGCAATTATTCCGGTTATATGATGGAAAAACTGTTGTATTTTTATTGCATTTTATGGTTCGGGCGTTGACTTCTGAGACCGTAGCTATTCGATGTGGTGGAAGAACGCCATAGAGTGGAGCCGAGGTTGCCCGGAACGTAGAAATGACCATCACTTTCAAACTGGTTGGAATTCTTCCGGTTATATGATAGAAAAACTGTTGTATTTTTATTGCATTTTATGCTTCGGCCATTGACTCCTAAGGCCCTAACTATTCAATCTGTTGGAGCAACGCCCTAGGGTGAAACCTAGGTTGCCCGGAAAGTAGAAATGACCATCACTTTTAAACTGGTTGCAATTAATCCTTTTATACGATGGAAAAACTGTTGTATTTTTATTGCATTTTATGCTTCTGGCGTTCACTTCTTAGGCCCTAACTATTCGATCTGGTGGAACAACGCCCTAGGGTGAAGCCTAGGTTGCCCGGAACGTAGAAATGACCATAACTTTTACACTGGTAGCAATTATTCGTTTTACACGATTGGAAAACTGCTCTATTTGTTTTGTATTTTATGCATCGGGCGTTGACTTCTAAGTCCCTAACTATTCAATCTGTTGGAGAAACGCCCAAGGGTGAAGCCTAGGTTGCCCGGAACGTAGAAATGACCATAACTTTCACACTGGTTGCTATTATTCGTTCCATACGATGGAAAAACTGTTATATTTATATTGTATCTTATGCTTCTGGCGCTGACTTCTTAGGCCCTAACAATTCGATCTGGTGGAACAACGACCTAGAGTGAGGCCTAGGTAGCCCGGAACGTAGAAATGACCATCACCTCCATACTGGTAGCAATTATTCGTTTTATACGATGGAAAAACTGTTGTATTTATATTGTATTTTATGCTTCTGGCGTTCACTTCTTAGGCCCTAACTATTCGATCTGTTGGAACAACGCCCTATGGTGAAGCCTAGGTTGACAGGAACGTAGAAATGACCATAACTTTCACACCGGTAGCAATTATTCGTTTTACACGATGGAAAAACTGTTGTATATATATTGTATCTTATGCTTGTGGCGTTGAGTTCTTAGGCCCTAACAATTCGATCTGGTGGAACAACGACCTAGAGTGAGGACTAGGTTGCCCGGAACGTAGAACTGACCATAACTTTTACACTGGTAGCAATTATTCGTTTTATACAATGGAAAAACTGTTGTATTTATATTGTATTTTATGCTTCTGGCGTTGACTTCTAAGGCACTAACTATTCGATGTGGTGTTGCAACGTCCTAGAGTGAAGCCTAGGTTGCCCGGAACGTAGAAATGACCATAACTTTCACACTGGTTGCTATTATTCGTTCTATACAATGGAAAAACTGTTATATTTATATTGTATCTTATGCTTCTGGCGTTGACTTCTTAGGCCCTAACAATTGAATCTGGTGGAACAACGACCTAGAGTGAGGCCTAGGTAGCCCGGAACGTAGAAATGACCATCACTTCCATACTGGTAGCAATTATTCGTTTTATACGTTGGAAAAACTGTTGTATTTATATTGTATTTTATGCTTCTGGCGTTGACTTCAAAGGCACTAACTATTCGATCTGGTGGAGCAACGCCCTAGAGTGAAGCCTAGGTTGCCCGGAACGTAGAAATGACCATCACTTTCAAACTGGTTGCAATTATTCCTGTTATATGATGGAAAAACTGTTGTATTTTTAATGCATTTTATGTTTCGGGCATTGACTTCTAAGGTCCTAACTATTCAATCCGTCGCAGCAACGCGCTAGGGGGAAGCCTAGGTTGCGCGGAAAGTAGAAATGACAATAACTTTCACACTGGTTGCAATTATTAGTTTTATACGATGGAAAAACTGCTCTATTTATTTAGTATTTTATGCTTCGGGCGTTGACTTCTAAGGGCCTAACTCTTCAATCTGTTGGATCAACGCCCTAGGGTGAAGCCTAGGTTGCCCGGAAAGTAGAAATGACCATACCTTTCATACTGGTTGCAATTATTTGTTTTATACGACGGAAAAGCTGTTGTATTTATACCGTATTTTATGCTTCTGGCGTTGACTTCTTATGCCCTAACTACTCCATCTGGTGGAACAACGCCCTAGGGTGCAGCCTGTGTTTCCCGGAACGTAGAAATGACCATAACTTTCACACCGGTAGCAATTATTCGTTTTATACGATGGAAAAACTGTTCTATTTATTTTGTATTTTATGCTTCGGGCGTTGACTTCCATGGCCCTATCTATTCGATTTGGTGGAGCAACACACTACAGTGAAGCCTAGGTTGTCAGAAACGTAAGAAAAGAACATAACTTTCACAGTGGTAGCAATTATTCGTTTTATACAATGGAAAAACTGTTCCATTTATTTTGTATTTTATGCTTCGGGCGTTGACTTCTAAGGCCCTAACTATTCGATCTGTTGGAGCAACGCCCTAGGGTGAAGCCTAGGTTGCCCGGAACGTAGAAATGACCATAACTTTCACACTGGTAGTAATTATTCGTTTTATACAATGGAAAAACTGTTATATTTATATTGTATTTTATGCTTCTGGCGCTGACTTTTTAGGCCCTAACTATTCGATCTGGTGGAACAACGCCGTAGAGTGTAGCCTAGGTTGCCCGGAACGTAGAAATGCCCATAACTTTCACACTGGTTGCTATTATACGTTTTATACGATGGAAAAACTGTTATATTTATATGGTATTTTATGCTTCTGGCGTTGACTTCTTCGGCCCTAACTTCTCGATCTGGTGGAACAACGCCGTAGAGTGTAGCCTAGGTTGCCCGGAACGTAGAAATGCCCATAACTTTCACACTGGTTGCTATTATACGTTTTATACGATGGAAAAACTGTTATATTTATATGGTATTTTATGCTTCTGGCGTTGACTTCTTCGGCCCTAACTTCTCGATCTGGTGGAACAACGCCCTAGAGTGAAGCCTAGGTTGACAGGAACGTAGAAATTACCATAACTTTCACACTGATAGCAATTATTCGTTTTATACAGTGGAAAAACTGTTCCATTTATTTTGTATTTTATGCTTCTGGCGTTGACTTCTAAGGCCCTAACTATTCGTTCTGGTCCTGCAACGCCCTAGAGTGAGGCCTAGGTTGCCCGGATCGTAGAAATGACCATAACTTTCACACTGGTTACTATTCTTCGTTTTATACGATGGAAAAACTGTTATATTTATATGGTATTTTATGCTTCTGGCGTTGACTTCTTAGGCCCTAACTTCTCGATCTGGTGGAACAACGCCCTAGAGTGAAGCCTAGGTTGCCCGGAACTTAGAAATGACCATCATTTTCACACTGGTTGCAATTATTCCTGTTATACGACGGAAAAGCTCTTGTATATTTAGTGTATTTTATGCTTCGGGCGTTGACTTCTATGGCCCTACCTATTCGATCTGGTGGAGCAACACCCTACAGTCAAGCCTTGGTTGCCCAGAACGTAGAAATGAACATAACTTTCACCCTGGTAGCAATTATTCGTTTTATACAATGGAAAAACTGTTCTATTTATTTCGTATTTTAAGCTTCGGGCGTTGACTTCTAAGGCCCTAACTATTCGATCTGTTGGAACAACGCCCTATGGTGAAGCCTAGGTTGACCGGAACGTAGAAATGACCAATAGCTTTCACACCGGTAGCAATTATTCGTTTTACACGATTGAAAAACTGCTCTATTTGTTTTGTATTTTATGCATCGGGCGTTGACTTCTAAGTCCCTAACTATTCAATCTGTTGGAGAAACGCCCAAGGGTGAAGCCTAGGTTGCCCGGAACGTAGAAATGACCATAACTTTCACACTGGTTGCTATTATTCGTTCCATACGATGGAAAAACTGTTATATTTATATTGTATCTTATGCTTCTGGCGCTGACTTCTTAGGCCCTAACAATTCGATCTGGTGGAACAACGACCTAGAGTGAGGCCTAGGTAGCCCGGAACGTAGAAATGACCATCACCTCCATACTGGTAGCAATTATTCGTTTTATACGATGGAAAAACTGTTGTATTTATATTGTATTTTATGCTTCTGGCGTTCACTTCTTAGGCCCTAACTATTCGATCTGTTGGAACAACGCCCTGTGGTGAAGCCTAGGTTGACAGGAACGTAGAAATGACCATAACTTTCACACCGGTAGCAATTATTCGTTTTACACGATGGAAAAACTGTTATATATATATTGTATCTTATGCTTCTGGCGTTGACTTCTTAGGCCCTAACAATTCGATCTGGTGGAACAACGACCTAGAGTGAGGACTAGGTTGCCCGGAACGTAGAACTGACCATAACTTTTACACTGGTAGCAATTATTCGTTTTATACAATGGAAAAACTGTTGTATTTATATTGTATTTTATGCTTCTGGCGTTGACTTCTAAGGCACTAACTATTCGATGTGGTGTTGCAACGTCCTAGAGTGAAGCCTAGGTTGCCCGGAACGTAGAAATGACCATAACTTTCACACTGGTTGCTATTATTCGTTCTATACAATGGAAAAACTGTTATATTTATATTGTATCTTATGCTTCTGGCGTTGACTTCTTAGGCCCTAACAATTGAATCTGGTGGAACAACGACCTAGAGTGAGGCCTAGGTAGCCCGGAACGTAGAAATGACCATCACTTCCATACTGGTAGCAATTATTCGTTTTATACGTTGGAAAAACTGTTGTATTTATATTGTATTTTATGCTTCTGGCGTTGACTTCAAAGGCACTAACTATTCGATCTGGTGGAGCAACGCCCTAGAGTGAAGCCTAGTTTGCCCGGAACGTAGAAATGACCATCACTTTCAAACTGGTTGCAATTATTCCTGTTATATGATGGAAAAACTGTTGTATTTTTAATGCATTTTATGTTTCGGGCATTGACTTCTAAGGTCCTAACTATTTAATCCGTCGCAGCAACGCGCTAGGGGGAAGCCTAGGTTGCGCGGAAAGTAGAAATGACAATAACTTTCACACTGGTTGCAATTATTAGTTTTATACGATGGAAAAACTGCTCTATTTATTTTGTATTTTATGCTTCGGGCGTTGACTTCTAAGGGCCTAACTCTTCAATCTGTTGGATCAACGCCCTAGGGTGAAGCCTAGGTTGCCCGGAAAGTAGAAATGACCATACCTTTCATACTGGTTGCAATTATTTGTTTTATACGACGGAAAAGCTGTTGTATTTATACCGTATTTTATGCTTCTGGCGTTGACTTCTTATGCCCTAACTACTCCATCTGGTGGAACAACGCCCTAGGGTGCAGCCTGTGTTTCCCGGAACGTAGAAATGACCATAACTTTCACACCGGTAGCAATTATTCGTTTTATACGATGGAAAAACTGTTCTATTTATTTTGTATTTTATGCTTCGGGCGTTGACTTCTAAGGCCCTAACTATTCAATCTGTTGGAGCAACGCCCTAGGGTGAAGCCTAGGTTGCCCGGAAAGTAGAAATAACCACGACTTTCATACTTGTTGCAATTATTCGTTTTATACGATGGAAAAGCTGTTATATTTATATTGTGTTTTATGCTTCTGGCGTTGACATCTTAGGCCCTAACTATTCGATCTGGCGGAACGACGCCCTAGAGTGAAGCCTAGGTTGCCCAGAACGTAGAAATGACCATTACTTTCAAACTGGTTGCAATTATTCCTGTTATACGATGGAAAAACTCTTGTATATTTATTGTATTTTATGCTTCGGGCGTTGACTTCCATGGCCCTATCTATTCGATTTGGTGGAGCAGCACACTACAGTGAAGCCTAGGTTGTCAGAAAAGTAAGAAAAGAACATAACTTTCACAGTGGTAGCAATTATTCGTTTTATACAATGGAAAAACTGTTCCATTTATTTTGTATTTTATGCTTCTGGCGTTGACTTCTAAGGCCCTAACTATTCGTTCTGGTCCTGCAACGCCCTAGAGTGAGGCCTAGGTTGCCCGGATCGTAGAAATGACCATAACTTTCACACTGGTTACTATTCTTCGTTTTATACGATGGAAAAACTGTTATATTTATATGGTATTTTATGCTTCTGGCGTTGACTTCTTAGGCCCTAACTTCTCGATCTGGTGGAACAACGCCCTAGAGTGAAGCCTAGGTTGCCCGGAACGTAGAAATGACCATCACTTTCACACTGGTTGCAATTATTCCTGTTATACGACGGAAAAGCTCTTGTATATTTAGTGTATTTTATGCTTCGGGCGTTGACTTCTATGGCCCTACCTATTCGATCTGATGGAGCAACACCCTACAGTCAAGCCTTGGTTGCCCAGAACGTAGAAATGAACATAACTTTCACCCTGGTAGCAATTATTCGTTTTATACAATGGAAAAACTGTTCCATTTATTTTGTATTTTATGCTTCGGGCGTTGACTTCTAAGGCCCTAACTATTCGATCTCGTGGAGCAACGCCCTAGAGTGAAGCCTAGGTTGCCCGGAACGTAGAAATGACCAGAACTTTCACACTGGTAGCAATTATTCGTTTTATACAATGGAAAAACTGTTCTATTTATTTTGTATTTTATGCTTCGGGCGTTGACTTCTAAGGCCCTAACTATCCGATCTGGTGGAGCAACGCCCTAGAGTGAAGCCTATGTTGCCCGGAACGTAGAAATGAACATAACTTTCACACGGGTAGCAATAATTCGTTTTATACGATGGAAAAGCTGTTCTATTTATTTTGTATTTTATGCTTCGGGCGTTGACTTCTTTGGCCCTACCTATTCGATCTGGTGGAGTAACACTCTACAGTCAAGCCTAGGTTGTCCGGAACGTAGACATGACCATTACTTTCACAATGTTTCCAATTATTCATTTTATATGATGGAAAAACTCTTGTACTTATATTGTATTTTATTCTTATGGCGCTGTATTCTAAGTCCCTAGCTATGCGATCTGGTGGAGCAGCGCCCTAGAGTGAAACCTAGGTTGCCCGGAACGTAGAAATTACCATAACTTTCACACTGATAGCAATTATTCGTTTTATACGATGGAAAAACTGTTCTATTTATGTTGTATTTCATGCTTCGGGCGCTGACTTCTGAGGCTCTAACTATTCAATCTGTTGGAACAACGCCCTAGGGTGAAGCCTAGGCTGCCCGGAAAGTAGAAATGACCATAACATTCATACTGGTTGCAATTATTCGTTTTATACGATGGAAAAACTGTTGTATTTTTATTGTATTTTATGCTTCTGGCGTTGAATTCTAAGTCCATAGCTATTCGATCTGACGGAGCAACGCCCTAGAGTGAAGCCTAGGTTGCCCGGAACGTAGAAATGACCATTACTTTCACACTGGTTGCAATTATTAGTTTTATACGATGGAAAAACTGCTCTATTTATTTTGTATTTTATGCTTCCGGCGTTGACTTCTAAGGGCCTAACTATTCAATCTGTTGGATCAACGCCCTAGGGTGAAGCCTAGGTTGCCCGGAAAGTAGAAATGACCATACCTTTCATACTGGTTGCAATTATTTGTTTTATACGACGGAAAAGCTGTTGTATTTATACCGTATTTTATGCTTCTGGCGTTGACTTCTTATGCCCTAACTACTCCATCTGGTGGAACAACGCCCTAGGGTGCAGCCTGTGTTTCCCGGAACGTAGAAATGACCCTAACTTTCACACCGGTAGCAATTATTCGTTTTATACGATGGAAAAACTGTTCTATTTATTTTGTATTTTATGCTTCGGGCGATGACTTCTAAGGCCCTAACTATTCAATCTGTTGGAGCAACGCCCTAGGGTGAAGCCTAGGTTGCCCGGAAAGTAGAAATAACCACAACTTTCATACTTGTTGCAATTATTCGTTTTATACGATGGAAAAGCTGTTATATTTATATTGTGTTTTATGCTTCTGGCGTTGACATCTTAGGCCCTAACTATTCGATCTGGCGGAACGACGCCCTAGAGTGAAGCCTAGGTTGCCCAGAACGTAGAAATGACCATCACTTTCAAACTGGTTGCAATTATTCCTGTTATACGATGGAAAAACTCTTGTATATTTATTGTATTTTATGCTTCGGGCGTTGACTTCCATGGCCCTATCTATTTGATTTGGTGGAGCAACACACTACAGTGAAGCCTAGGTTGTCAGAAACGTAAGAAAAGAACATAACTTTCACAGTGGTAGCAATTATTCGTTTTATACAATGGAAAAACTGTTCCATTTATTTGGTATTTTATGCTTCGGGCGTTGACTTCTAAGGCCCTAACTATTCGATCTGGTGGAGAAACGCCCCAGAGTGAAGCCTAGGTTGCCCGGAACGTAGAAATGACAAGGACTTTCACACTGGTTGCAATTATTCGTTTTATATGATGGAAAAACTGTTATATTTATATTGTATTTTATGCTTCTGGCGTTGACTTCTTAGGCCCTAACTTTTCGATCTGGTGGAACAACGCCCTAGAGTGAAGCCTAGGTCGCCCTGAACGTAGAAATGACCATCACTTTCACACTGGTAGCAATTATTCGTTTAATACAATGGAAAAACTGTTCTATTTATTTTGTATTTTATGCTTCGGGCGTTGACTTCTAAGGCCCTAACTATTCGATCTGGTGGAGCAACGACCTAGAGTGAAGCCTAGGTTGCCCAGAACGTAGAAATGAACATAACTTTCACACGGGTAGCAATAATTCGTGTTATACGATGGAAAAGCTGTTCTATCTATTTTGTATTTTATGCTTCGGGCGTTGACTTCTTTGGCCCTACCTATTCGATCTGGTGGAGCAACACACTACAGCCAAGCCTAGGTTGTCAGAAACGTAAGAAAAGAAGATAACTTTCACACTGGTAGCAATTATTCGTTTTATACAGTGGAAAAACTGTTCCATTTATTTTGTATTTTATGCTTCGGGCGTTGACTTCTAAGGCCCTAACTATTCGATCTGGTGGAGCAACGCCCTAGAGTGAAGCCTAGGTTGCCCGGAACGTAGAAATGACCAGAACTTTCACACTGGTTGCTATTACTCGTTTTATACGATGGAAAAACTGTTTTATGTATATTGTACTTTATGCTTCTGACGTTGACTTCTTAGGCCCTAAGTATTCGATTTGGTGGACCAACGCCCTAGTGTGAAGCCTAGGTTGCCCGGAAAGTTGAAATAACCACAACTTTCATACTTGTTGCAATTATTCGTTTTGTACGATGGAAAAACTGTTATATTTATATTGTATTTTATGCTTCTGGCGTTGACTTCTAGGGCACTAACTATTCGATCTGGTGGAGCAACGCCCTAGAGTGAAGCCTAGGCTGTCAGGAACGTAGAAATGAACATAACATTCACACTGGTAGCAATTATTCGTTTTATACAATGGAAAAACTGTTCTATTTATTTTGTATTTTATGCTTCGGGCGTTGACTTCTAAGGCCCTAACTATTCGATCTGGTGGAGCGACGCCCCAGAGTGAAGCCTAGGTTGCCCGGAACGTAGAAATGACCAGAACTTTCACACTGGTTGCAATTATTAGTTTTAGACGATGGAAAAACTGCTCTATTTATTTTGTATTTTATGCTTCGGGCGTTGACTTCTAAGGGCCTAACTATTCAATCTGTTGGATCAACGCCCTAGGGTGAAGCCTAGGTTGCCCGGAAAGTAGAAATGATCATACCTTTCATACTGGTTGCAATTATTTGTTTTATACGACGGAAAAGCTGTTGTATTTATACCGTATTTTATGCTTCTGGCGTTGACTTCTTATGCCCTAACTACTCCATCTGGTGGAACAACGCCCTAGGGTGCAGCCTGTGTTTCCCGGAACGTACAAATGACCATAACTTTCACACCGGTAGCAATTATTCGTTTTATACGATGGAAAAACTGTTCTATTTATTTTGTATTTTATGCTTCGGGCGTTGACTTCTAAGGCCCTAACTATTCAATCTGTTGGAGCAACGCCCTAGGGTGAAGCCTAGGTTGCACGGAAAGTAGAAATAACCACAACTTTCATACTTGTTGCAATTATTCGTTTTATACGATGGAAAAGCTGTTATATTTATATTGTATTTTATGCTTCTGGCGTTGACTTATATGGCCCTACCTATTCGATATGGTGGAGAAACAGCCTACAGTGAAGCCTAGGTTGTCCGAAACGTAGAAATGAACATAACTTTCACACTGGTAGCAATTATTCGTTTTACACAATGGAAAAACTGTTATATTTATATTGTATTTTATGCATCTGGCGTTGACTTCTATGGCCCTACCTATTCGATCAGGTGGAGTAACACTCTACAGTCAAGCCTAGGTTTTCCGGAACGTAGACATGACCATTACTTTCACAATGTTTCCAATTATTCATTTTATACGATGGAAAAACTCTTGTACTTATATTGTATTTTATTCTTATGGCGCTGTATTCTAAGTCCCTAGCCATGCGATCTGGTGGAGCAACGCCCTAGAGTGAAACCTAGGTTTCCCGTAACGTAGAAATTACCATAACTTTCACACTGATAGCAATTATTCGTTTTATACGATGGAAAAACTGTTCTATTTATGTTGTATTTCATGCTTCGGGCGTTGACTTCTGAGGCCCTAACTATTTAATCTGTTGGAACAACGCCCTAGGGTGAAGCCTAGGCAGCCCGGAAAGTAGAAATGACCATAACTTTCATACTGGTTGCAATTATTCGTTTTATACGATGGAAAAACTGTTGTATTTTTATTGTATTTTATGCTTCTGGCGTTGAATTCTAAGTCCATAGCTATTCGATCTGATGGAGCAACGCCCTAGAGTGAAGCCTAGGTGCCCGGAACGTAGAAATGACCATTACTTTCACACTGTTTGCAATTATTCATTTTATACGATGGAAAAGCTGTTGTATTTATATTGTATTTTATGCTTCTGGCGTTGACTTCTAAGGCCGTAGCTATTAGCTGTGGCGGAGCAACGCCCTACAGTGACGCCTAGGTTGCCCGGAACGTAGAAATGAACATTAATTTCACAATGTTTGCAATTATTCATTTTATACAATGGAAAAACTGTTGTACTTATATTGTATTTTATTCTTCTGGCGTTGAATTCCAAGTCCCTAGCTATTCGATCTGGTGGAGCAACGCCCTAGAGTGAAACCTTGGTTGCTCGGAACGTAGAAATGACCATAACTTTCACACTGATCCCAATTATTCGTTTTATACGATGGAAAAGCTGTTGTATTTTGTATCGTATTTTATGGTTCGGGCGTTGACTTCTAAGGCCCTAACTATTCGATCTGGTGGAGCAACGCCCTAGAGTGAAGCCTAGGTTGCCCCGAACGTAGAAATGAACATAACTTTCACACGGGTAGCAATAATTCGTTTTATACGATGGAAAAGCTGTTCTATTTGTTTTGTATTTTATGCTTCGGGCGTTGACTTCTTTGGCCCTACCTATTCGATCTGGTGGAGCAACACACTACAGTGAAGCCTAGGTTGTCAGAAACGTAAGAAAAGAACATAACTTTCACACTGGTAGCAATTATTCGTTTTATACAGTGGAAAAACTGTTCCATTTATTTTGTATTTTATGCTTCGGGCGTTGACTTCTAAGGCCCTAACTATTCGATCTGGTGGAGCAACGCCCTAGAGTGAAGCCTAGGTTGCCCGGAACGTAGAAATAACCAGAGCTTTCACACTGGTTGCTATTATTCGTTTTATACGATGGAAAAACTGTTATATGTATATTGTACTTTATGCTTCTGGCGTTGACTTCTTAGGCCCTAAGTGTTCGATCTGGTGGAGCAACGCCCCAGTGTGAAGCCTAGGTTGCCCGGAAAGTAGAAATAACCACAACTTTCATACTTGTTGCAATTATTCGTTTTGTACGATGGAAAAACTGTTATATTTATATTGTATTTTATGCTTCTGGCGTTGACTTCTAGGGCACTAACTATTCGATCTGGTGGAGCAACGCCCTAGAGTGAAGCCTAGGCTGTCAGGAACGTAGAAATGAACATAACTTTCACACTGGTAGCAATTATTCGTTTTATACAATGGAAAAACTGTTCTATTTATTTTGTATTTTATGCTTCGGGCGTTGACTTCTAAGGCCCTAACTATTCGATCTGGTGGAGCAACGCCCCAGAGTGAAGCCTAGGTTGCCCGGAACGTAGAAATGACCAGAACTTTCACACTGGTTGCAATTATTAGTTTTATACGATGGAAAAACTGCTCTATTTATTTTGTATTTTATGCTTCGGGCGTTGACTTCAAAGGGCCTAACTATTCAATCTGTTGGATCAACGCCCTAGGGTGAAGCCTAGGTTGCCCGGAAAGTAGAAATGACCATACCTTTCATACTGGTTGCAATTATTTGTTTTATACGACGGAAAAGCTGTTGTATTTATACCGTATTTTATGCTTCTGGCGTTGACTTCTTATGCCCTAACTGCTCCATCTGGAGGAACAACGCCCTAGGGTGCAGCCTGTGTTTCCCGGAACATAGAAATGACCATAACTTTCACACCCGTAGCAATTATTCGTTTTATACGATGGAAAAACTGTTATATTTATATTGTATTTTATGCTTCTGGCGTTGACTTCTTAGGCCCTAACTTTTCGATCTGGTGGAACAACGCCCTAGAGTGAAGCCTAGGTCGCCGGAACGTAGAAATGACCATCACTTTCACACTGGTAGCAATTATTCGTTTAATACAATGGAAAAACTGTTCTATTTATTTTGTATTTTATGCTTCGGGCGTTGACTTCTAAGGCCCTAACTATTCGATCTGGTGGAGCAACGCCCTAGAGTGAAGCCTAGGTTGCCCGGAACGTAGAAATGAACATAACTTTCACACGGGTAGCAATAATTCGTTTTATACGAAGGAAAAGCTGTTCTATTTATTTTGTATTTTATGCTTCGGGCGTTGACTTCTTTGGCCCTACTTATCCGATCTGGTGGAGCAACACCCTACAGTCAAGCCTAGGTTGCCCGGAACGTGGAAATGACCATAACATTCACACCCGTTGCAATTATTCATTCTATACGATGGAAAAACTGTTGCATTTTTATTGTGTTTTATGCTTCTAGCTTTGACTTCTAAGGCCGTAGCTATTAGATGTGGTGGAGTAACGCCCTAGAGTGACGCCTAGGTTGCCTGGAACGTAGAAATGACCATTACTTTCACAATGTTTCCAAATATTCATTTTATACGATGGAAAAACTGTTGTACTTATATTGTATTTTATTCTTATGGCGTTGAATTCTAAGTCCCTAGCTATGCGATCTGGTGGAGCAACGCCATAGAATGAAACCAAGGTTGCCCGGAACGTAGAAATTACCATAACCTTCACACCGGTAGCAATTATTCGTTTTATACGATGGAAAAACTGTTGTATTTATATTGTATTTCATGCTTCTGGCGTTGACTTCTAAGGCCCTAACTATTCGTTCTGGTGCTGCAACGCCCTAGAGTGAGGCCTAGGTTGCCCGGATCGTAGAAATGACCATAACTTTCACACTGGTTACTATTATTCGTTTTATACGATGGAAAAACTGTTAAATTTATATGGTATTTTATGCTTCTGGCGTTGACTTCTTAGGCCCTAACTTCTCGATCTGGTGGAACAACGCCCTAGAGTGAAGCCTAGGTTGCCCGGAACGTAGAAATGACCATTACTTTAACAATGTTTGCTATTATTCATTTTATACGATGGAAAAATTGTTGTACTTATATTGTGTTTTATTCTTCTGGCGTTGACTTCTTAGGCCCTAAGTATTCGATCTGGTGGAACAACGCCCTAGGGTGAAGCCTAGGTTGCCCGGAACGTAGAAATGACCATAACTTTCACACTGGTTGCTATTATTCGTTTTATACGATGGAAAAACTGTTATATTTATTTTGTATTTAATGCTTCGGGCGTTGACTTCTAAGGCCCTAACTGTTTGATCTGGTGGAGCAACGCCCTAGAGTGAAGCCTATGTTGCCCGGAACGTAGAAATGACCATAACTTTCACACTGGTTGCTATTATTCGTTTTAGACGATGGAAAAACTGTTATATTTATATTGTATTTTATGCTTCTGGCGTTGCCTTCTTAGGCCCTAACTATTCGATCTTGTGGAACAACGCCATAGAGTGAAGCATAGGTTGCCTGGAACGTAGAAATGACCATCACATTCACACGGGTTGCAATTATTCCTGTTCTAGGATGGAAAGGCTGTTGTATTTTTATTGTATTTTATACTTCAGGCGTTGACTTCTGAGGCCGTAGCTATTCGATGTGGTGGAAGAACGCCATACAGTGAAGCCTAGGTTGCCCGGAACGTAGAAATGACCATAAGTTTCATACTGGTTGCTATTATTCGTTTTATACGATGGAAAGACTGTTGTATTTATATTGTATTTTATGCTTCTGGCGTTGACTTCTTAGGCCCTAACTTTTCGATCTGGTGGAACAACGCCCTAGAGTGAAGCCTAGGTCGCCGGAACGTAGAAATGACCATCACTTTCACACTGGTAGCAATTATTCGTTTAATACAATGTAAAAACTGTTCTATTTATTTTGTATTTTATGCTTCGGGCGTTGACTTCTAAGGCCCTAACTATTCGATCTGGTGGAGCAACGCCCTAGAGTGAAGCCTAGGTTGCCCGGAACGTAGAAATAAACATAACTTTCACACGGGTAGCAATAATTCGTTTTATACGATGGAAAAGCTGTTCTATTTATTTTGTATTTTATGCTTCGGGCGTTGACTTCTTTGGCCCTACTTATTCGATCTGGTGGAGCAACACCCTACAGTCAAGCCTAGGTTCCCCGGAACGTGGAAATGACCATAACATTCACACCCGTTGCAATTATTCATTCTATACGATGGAAAAACTGTTTCATTTTTATTGTATTTTATGCTTCTAGCTTTGACTTCTAAGGCCGTAGCTATTAGATGTGGTGGAGTAACGCCCTAGAGTGACGCCTAGGTTGCCTGGAACGTAGAAATGACCATTACTTTCACAATGTTTCCAAATATTCATTTTATACGATGGAAAAACTGTTGTACTTATATTGTATTTTATTCTTATGGCGTTGAATTCTAAGTCCCTAGCTATGCGATCTGGTGGAGCAACGCCATAGAATGAAACCAAGGTTGCCCGGAACGTAGAAATTAACATAACCTTCACACCGGTAGCAATTATTCGTTTTATACGATGGAAAAACTGTTGTATTTATATTGTATTTCATGCTTCTGGCGTTGACTTCTAAGGCCCTAACTATTCGTTCTGGTGCTGCAACGCCCTAGAGTGAGGCCTAGGTTGCCCGGATCGTAGAAATGACCATAACTTTCACACTGGTTACTATTATTCGTTTTATACGATGGAAAAACTGTTAAATTTATATGGTATTTTATGCTTCTGGCGTTGACTTCTTAGGCCCTAACTTCTCGATCTGGTGGAACAACGCCCTAGAGTGAAGCCTAGGTTGCCCGGAACGTAGAAATGACCATTACTTTAACAATGTTTGCTATTATTCATTTTATACGATGGAAAAATTGTTGTACTTATATTGTGTTTTATTCTTCTGGCGTTGACTTCTTAGGCCCTAAGTATTCGATCTGGTGGAACAACGCCCTAGGGTGAAGCCTAGGTTGCCCTGAACTTAGAAATGACCATAACTTTCACACTGGTTGCTATTATTCGTTTTATACGATGGAAAAACTGTTATATTTATTTTGTATTTAATGCTTCGGGCGTTGACTTCTAAGGCCCTAACTGTTTGATCTGGTGGAGCAACGCCCTAGAGTGAAGCCTATGTTGCCCGGAACGTAGAAATGACCATAACTTTCACACTGGTTGCTATTATTCGTTTTAGACGATGGAAAAACTGTTATATTTATATTGTATTTTATGCTTCTGGCGTTGCCTTCTTAGGCCCTAACTATTCGATCTTGTGGAACAACGCCATAGAGTGAAGCATAGGTTGCCTGGAACGTAGAAATGACCATCACATTCACACGGGTTGCAATTATTCCTGTTCTAGGATGGAAAGGCTGTTGTATTTTTATTGTATTTTATACTTCAGGCGTTGACTTCTGAGGCCGTAGCTATTCGATGTGGTAGAAGAACGCCATACAGTGAAGCCTAGGTTGCCCGGAACGTAGAAATGACCATAAGTTTCATACTGGTTGCTATTATTCGTTTTATACGATGGAAAGACTGTTGTATTTATATTGTATGTTATGCTTCTGGCGTTCACTTCTTAGGCCCTAACTATTCGATCTGGTGGAACAACGCCCTAGGGTGAAGCCTAGGTTGCCCGGAACGTAGAAATGACCATAACTTTTACACTGGTAGCAATTATTCGTTTTATACAATGGAAAAACCGTTCTATATATTTTGTGTTTTATGCTTCGGGCGTTGACTTCTAAGGCCCTAACTGTTTGATCTGGTGGAACAGCGCCCTAGAGTGAAGCCTAGGTTGCCCGGAACGTAGAAATGACCACAACTTTCACACTGGTTGCTATTATTCGTTTTATACGATGGAAAAACTGTTCTATTTATGTTGTATTTCATGCTTCGGGCGCTGACTTCTGAGGCCCTAACTATTCAATCTGTTGGAACAACGCCCTAGGGTGAAGCCTAGGCTGCCCGGAAAGTAGAAATGACCATAACATTCATACTGGTTGCAATTATTCGTTTTATACGATGGAAAAACTGTTGTATTTTTATTGTATTTTATGCTTCTGGCGTTGAATTCTAAGTCCATAGCTATTCGATCTGACGGAGCAACGCCCTAGAGTGAAGCCTAGGTTGCCCGGAACGTAGAAATGACCATTACTTTCACACTGGTTGCAATTATTAGTTTTATACGATGGAAAAACTGCTCTATTTATTTTGTATTTTATGCTTCCGGCGTTGACTTCTAAGGGCCTAACTATTCAATCTGTTGGATCAACGCCCTAGGGTGAAGCCTAGGTTGCCCGGAAAGTAGAAATGACCATACCTTTCATACTGGTTGCAATTATTTGTTTTATACGACGGAAAAGCTGTTGTATTTATACCGTATTTTATGCTTCTGGCGTTGAATTCTTATGCCCTAACTACTCCATCTGGTGGAACAACGCCCTAGGGTGCAGCCTGTGTTTCCCGGAACGTAGAAATGACCCTAACTTTCACACCGGTAGCAATTATTCGTTTTATACGATGGAAAAACTGTTCTATTTATTTTGTATTTTATGCTTCGGGCGATGACTTCTAAGGCCCTAACTATTCAATCTGTTGGAGCAACGCCCTAGGGTGAAGCCTAGGTTGCCCGGAAAGTAGAAATAACCACAACTTTCATACTTGTTGCAATTATTCGTTTTATACGATGGAAAAGCTGTTATATTTATATTGTGTTTTATGCTTCTGGCGTTGACATCTTAGGCCCTAACTATTCGATCTGGCGGAACGACGCCCTAGAGTGAAGCCTAGGTTGCCCAGAACGTAGAAATGACCATCACTTTCAAACTGGTTGCAATTATTCCTGTTATACGATGGAAAAACTCTTGTATATTTATTGTATTTTATGCTTCGGGCGTTGACTTCCATGGCCCTATCTATTTGATTTGGTGGAGCAACACACTACAGTGAAGCCTAGGTTGTCAGAAACGTAAGAAAAGAACATAACTTTCACAGTGGTAGCAATTATTCGTTTTATACAATGGAAAAACTGTTCCATTTATTTGGTATTTTATGCTTCGGGCGTTGACTTCTAAGGCCCTAACTATTCGATCTGGTGGAGAAACGCCCCAGAGTGAAGCCTAGGTTGCCCGGAACGTAGAAATGACAAGGACTTTCACACTGGTTGCAATTATTCGTTTTATATGATGGAAAAACTGTTATATTTATATTGTATTTTATGCTTCTGGCGTTGACTTCTTAGGCCCTAACTTTTCGATCTGGTGGAACAACGCCCTAGAGTGAAGCCTAGGTCGCCCTGAACGTAGAAATGACCATCACTTTCACACTGGTAGCAATTATTCGTTTAATACAATGGAAAAACTGTTCTATTTATTTTGTATTTTATGCTTCGGGCGTTGACTTCTAAGGCCCTAACTATTCGATCTGGTGGAGCAACGACCTAGAGTGAAGCCTAGGTTGCCCAGAACGTAGAAATGAACATAACTTTCACACGGGTAGCAATAATTCGTGTTATACGATGGAAAAGCTGTTCTATCTATTTTGTATTTTATGCTTCGGGCGTTGACTTCTTTGGCCCTACCTATTCGATCTGGTGGAGCAACACACTACAGCCAAGCCTAGGTTGTCAGAAACGTAAGAAAAGAAGATAACTTTCACACTGGTAGCAATTATTCGTTTTATACAGTGGAAAAACTGTTCCATTTATTTTGTATTTTATGCTTCGGGCGTTGACTTCTAAGGCCCTAACTATTCGATCTGGTGGAGCAACGCCCTAGAGTGAAGCCTAGGTTGCCCGGAACGTAGAAATGACCAGAACTTTCACACTGGTTGCTATTACTCGTTTTATACGATGGAAAAACTGTTTTATGTATATTGTACTTTATGCTTCTGACGTTGACTTCTTAGGCCCTAAGTATTCGATTTGGTGGAGCAACGCCCTAGTGTGAAGCCTAGGTTGCCCGGAAAGTTGAAATAACCACAACTTTCATACTTGTTGCAATTATTCCTTTTACATGATGGAAAAACTGTTGTATTTTAATTGTATTTTATGCTTTTAGCGATGAATTATAAGTCCCTAGCTACTCGATCTCGTGGAGCAACGCCCTAGAGTGACGCCTAGGTTGCTCGGAACGTAGAAATGACCATTACTTTCACACTGGTTGCAATTATCCGTTTTATATGATGGTAAAGCTGTTGTATTTATACCGTATTTTATGCTTCTGGCGTTGAGTTCTTAGGACATAACTATTCGATCTGGTGGGGCAACGCCCTGGAGTGAAACCTAGGTTGCCCGGAACGTAGAAATGACCATTACTTTCACACTGGTTGCATTTATTCCTGTTATACGATGGAAAAACTGTTGTATTTTAATTGTATTTTATGCTTTTAGCGATGAATTATTAGTCCCTAGCTATTCGATCTGGTGGAGCAACGCCCTAGAGTGATGCCTAGGTTGGTCGGAACGTAGAAATGGCCATTACTTCCACACTGGTAGCAATTATTCGTTTTATACGATGGAAAAACAGTTCTATGTATTTTGCAATTTATGCTTCCGGCATTGACTTCTAAGGCCCTAGCTATTCAATCTGTTGGAGCAACGCCCTAGGGTGAAGCCTAGGTTGCTCGGAACGTAGAAATGACCATTACTTTCACACTGGTTGCAATTATTCCTTTTATACGATGGAAAAACTGTTGTATTTTAATTGTATTTTATGCTTTTAGCGATGAATTATAAGTCCCTAGCTATTCGATCTGGTGGAGCAACGCCCTAGAGTGACGCCTAGGTTGCTCGGAACGTAGAAATGACCATTACTTTCACACTGGTTGCAATTATTCGTTTTATACGATGGTAAAGCTGTTGTATTTATATTGTATTTTATGCTTCTGGCGTTTACTCCTTAGGCCCTAACTATTCGATCTGGTGGAAGAACGCTTTAGGGTGAAGCCTAGGTTGCCCGGAACGAAGAAATGTACATAACTTTTACACTGGTAGCAATTATTCGTTTTATACAATGGAAAAACCGTTCTATTTATTTTGTGTTTAATGCTTCGGGCGTTGACTTCTAAGGCCCTAGCTGTTTGATCTGGTGGAGCAACGCCCTAGAGTGATGCCTAGGTTGCCGGGAACGTAGAATTGACCATAACTTTCACACTGGTTGCTATTATTCGTTCTATACGATGGAAAAGCTGTTGTATTTATATCGTATTTTATGCTTCTGGCGTTGACTTCTTAGGCCCTAACAATTCGATCTGGTGGAACAACGACCTAGAGTGAGGCCTAGGTAGCCCGGAACGTAGAAATGACCATCACTTCCATACTGGTAGCAATTAATCCTTTTAGAGGATGGAAAAACTGTTGTATTTTTATTGCATTTTATGCTTCCGGCGTTGACTTCTAAGGCCCTAACTATTCAATCTGCTGGAGCAACGCCCTAGGGCGAACCCTAGTCTGCCCAGAACGTAGAAATGACGTTAACTTTCATACTGGTTGCAATTACTCGTTTTATACGATTGAAAAGCTGTTGTATTTATATTGTATTTTATGCTTCTGGCGTTGACTTCTTATGCCCTAACCATTCCATCTGGTGGAACAACGCCCTATGGTGAAGCCTAGGTTGCCCGGAACGTAGAAATGACCATAACTTTCACACCGGTAGCAATTATTCGTTTTATACGATGGAAAAGCTGTTGTATTTATATCGTATTTTATGCTTCTGGCGTTGACTTCTTAGGCCCTAACTATTTCATTTGATGGAACAACGCCCTCGAGTGAAGCCTAGATTGCCCGGAACGTAGAAATGACCATAACTTTCACACTGGCAGCAATTATTCGTTCTATACATGGAAAAACTTCTATTTATTTTGTATTTTATGCTTCTGGCGTTGACTTCTAAGGCCCTACCTATTCGATCTGGCGGAGCAACCCCCTACAGTGAAGCCTAGGTTGCTCGGAACGTAGAAATGACCATTACCTTCACACTGTTTGCAATAATTCATTTTATACGATGGCAAATCTGTTGTATTTATATGGTATTTAATGCATCTGGCGTTGACTTCTAAGGCCCTATCTCTTCGATTTGGTGGAGCAACGCCTCAGGGTTAAGACTAGGATGCCCGAAACGTTGAAATGGTCATTACTTTCGCACTGGTTGCAATAAGTCATGCTATACGATGGAAAATCAGTTGCATATTTATTGTATTTTATGCTTCTGGCGTTGTCTTCTAAGGCCCTAACTATTTAACCTGGTGGAGCACCGCCCTAGAGTGAAGCCTAGGTTGCCCGGAACGTAGAACATACCATTACCTTCACACTGGTTGCAATTATTCCTGTTATACGATGGAAAAACTGTTGCATCTTCATTGTATTTTATGCTTCTGGCGTTGACTTCTTAGGCCCTAACTATTCCAACAGGTGCAACAACGCCCTAGGGTGAAGCCTAGGTTGCCCGGAACGTAGAAATGACCAACTCTTTCACACTGGTAGCAATTATTCGTTTTATACATGGAAAAGCTGTTATATATATATTGCATTTTATGCTTCTGGCATTGAATTCTAAGTCCCTAGCTATTCGAACTGGTGGAGCAACGCCCTAGAGTGAAACCTGGATTTCCCGGAACGTAGAAATGACCTGTACTTTCACACTGTTTGCAATTATTCCTGTTAAACGATGGAACAACTGTTGCATCTTTATTGTATTTTATGCTTCTGGCGTTGACTTCTTAGGCCCTAACGATACGATCTGGTGCAGCATCGTCCTAGAGTGAAGCCTTGGTTGCCGGAACGTAGAAATGACCATAACTTTCACACTGGCAGCAATTATTCGTTTTATACAATGGAAAAACTGTTCTATTTATTTTGTATTTTATGCTTCGGCCGTGGACTTCTAAGGCCCTAACTACTCGATCTGGTGGAGCAACGCCCTAGAGTGAAGCCTAGGTTGCCCCGAACGTAGAAATGACCTTTACTTTCACACGGGTTGCAATTACTCCTGTTATACGATGGAAAAACTGTTGTACTTTTATTGTATTTTATGCTTCTGGCGTTTAATTCTAAGTCCCTAGCTATTCGATCTGGTGGAGCAACACCCTACAGTGAAGCCTAGGTTGCCCGGAACGTATATATGACCATAACCTACACACAGGTTGCAATTATTCGTTTTATACGATGGAAAGACTGATCGACTTGTTTTGTAGTTTATGTTTCTGCCGCTCACTTCTACGGCCCTAACACTTCGAACTGGTTTAGCAACGGCCTGGAGTGAAGCCTAGCTTGCCCGGAGCGTAGGACATACCTTTACCTTCACACTGGTTGCAATTATTCCTGTTATACGATGGAAAAACTGTTGTATTTATATCGTATTTTATGCTTCAAGCGTAGACTTCTGAGGTCCTAGCTACTCGAGCTGGTTGAGCAACGCCCTAGAGTGAAACCTAGGTTGCCCGGAACGTAGAAATAACCATTACTTTCACACTGGTTGCAATTATTCCTGTTATACAATGGAAAAACGGTTGTATTTTTATTGTATTTTGTGCTTCTGGCGTTTAATTCTAAGTCCATAGCTATTCGATATGGTGGAGCAATGCCCTAGAGTGAAGCCTGGGTTGCCCGGATCGTAGAAATGACCATTACTTTCACACTGGTTGCAATCACTCATTTTATACGATGGAAAAACTGTTGTACTTATATTGTATTTTATCCATCTGGCGTTGAATTCTAAGTCCCTAGCTGTTAGATCTGGTGGGGCAACGCCCTAGAGTGAAACCTCGGTTACCTGGAACGTAGAAATGACCATTACTTTCACACTGGTTGCAATTACCCTTTTTATACGATGGAAAAGCTGTTCTTTTTATTTGGTATTTTATGCTTCGGGCGTTGACTTCTTGGTCCCTAACAATTTGATCTGGTGGAGCACCGACCTAGAGTGAAGCCTAGGTTCCCGGAACGTAGAAATGATCATAACTTTCACACAGGTTGCTATTAATCGTTTTATACGATGGAAAAACTGTTGTATTTATATTGTATTTTATGCTTCTGGCGTCCACTTCTTAGGCCCTAACTATTCGATCTGGTGGAGCAATGCCTCAGAGTTAAGCCTAGGATGCCCGAAACGCCGAAATGATCATTACTTTCACGCTTGTTGCAATTATTCCTGTTATACCATGAAAAGACTGTTGTATTTTTATTGTATTTTGTGCCTCAGGCGTAGGCTTCTAAGACCGTAGCTATTCGATATGGTGGAGCACCGCCCTAGAGTGAAGCCTAGGTTGCTCGGAATGTAGAAATGACCATAACTTTCACACTGGTTGCAATTATTCGTTTTATACGATGGAAAACTGTTGTATTTATATTGTATTTTATGCTTCTGTTGTTCACTTCTTAGGCCCTAACTACTCGATCTGGTGGAACAACGCCCTAGGGTGAAGCCTAGGTTGCCCGGAACGTAGAAATGACCATTACTTTCACACTGTTTGCATTTATTCGTTTTATACAATGGAAAAACTGTTCTATTTATTTTGCATTTTATTCTCCGGGCGTTGACTTCTAAGGCCCTAACTGATTGGTCTGGAGGTGCAACGCCCTAGAGTGAAGCCTAGATTGCCCGGTACGTAGAAATGACCATTACTTTCACACTGTTTGCAAATATACATTATATACGATGGAAAATCTGTTGCATTTATGTTGTATTTTATTCTTCTGGCGTTGACTTCTTAGGCCCTAACTATTTGATCTGGTGGAGCAACGCCCTAAAGTGAAGCCTAGGTTGCCCGGAACGTAGAAGTGACCATAACTTTCACACAGGTTGCTATTATTCGTTTTATACGATGGAAAAACTGTTGTATTTATATTGTATTTTATGCTTCTGGCGTCCACTTCTTAGGCCCTAACTATTCGATCTGGTGGAGCAATGCCTCAGAGTTAAGTCTAGGATGCCCGAAACGCCGAAATGATCATTACTTTCACGCTTGTTGCAATTATTCCTGTTATACCATGAAAAGACTGTTGTATTTTTATTGTATTTTGTGCCTCAGGCGTAGGCTTCTAAGACCGTAGCTATTCGATATGGTGGAGCACCGCCCTAGAGTGAAGCCTAGGTTGCTCGGAACGTAGAAATGACCACTTCTTTCACACTGTTCGCAATTATTCATTTAATATGATGGAAAAGCTGTTGTATTTATAGCGTATTTTATGCTTCGGGCGTTGACTTCTTAGGCAATAACATTTCGATGTGGTGGAGCAACGCCCTAGAGTGTAGCCTAGGTTGCTCGGAATGTAGAAATGACCATAACTTTCACACTCGTTGCAATTATTCGTTTTATACGATGGAAAAACTGTTCTATTTATTTTATATTTTATGCTTCGGGCGTTGACTTCTAAGGCCCTAACTATTCGATCTGGTGGAGCAACGCCCTAGAGCGAAGCCTAGGTTGCCCGGTACGTAGAAATGACCATCACTTTCATACTGGTTGCAATTATTCGTTTTATATGATGGAAAAACTGTTGTATTTATATTGTATTTTATGCTTCTGTCGTTCACTTCTTAGGCCCTAACTACTCGATCTGGTGGAACAACGCCCTAGGGTGAAGCCTAGGTTGCCCGGAACGTAGAAATGACCATAACTTTTTCACTGCTTGCATTTATTCGTTTTATACAATGGAAAATCTGTTCTATTTATTTTGCATTTTATTCTCCGGGCGTTGACTTCTAAGGCCCTAACTGATTGGTCTGGAGGTGCAACGCCCTAGAGTGAAGCCTAGATTGCCCGGTACGTAGAAATGACCATTACTTTCACACTGTTTGCAAATATACATTATATACGATGGAAAATCTGTTGCATTTATGTTGTATTTTATGCTTCTGGCGTTGACTTCTTAGGCCCTAACTATTTGATCTGGTGGAGCAACGCCCTAAAGTTAAGCCTAGGTTGCCCGGAACGTAGAAGTGACCATAACTTCCACACTGGTTGCAATTATTCATTTAATATGATGTAAAAGCTGTTGTATTTATATGGTATTTTATGCTTCGGGCGTTGACTTCTTAGGCCCTAACTATTCGATCTGTTGGAGCAACACCCTACAGTTAAGCCTAGGTTGCCTGGAACGTAGAAATAAACATAACTTTCACACTGGCAGCAATTATTCGTTTTATACAATGGAAAAACTGTTCTATTTATTTTGTATTTTATGCTTCGGCCGTGGACTTCTAAGGCCCTAACTACTCGATCTGGTGGAGCAACGCCCTAGAGTGAAGCCTAGGTTGCCCGGAACGTAGAAATGACCTTTACTTTCACACTGGTTGCAATTACTCCTGTTATACGATGGAAAAGCTGTTGTATTTATATTGTATTTTATGCTTCTGTCGTTGACTTCTAAGGCCGTAGCTATTAGTTGTGGTGGAGCTACGCCCTAGAATGAAACCTAGGTTACCCGGAACGTAGAAATGACCAGTACTTTCACACTGTTTGCAGTTATTCCTGTTATTCGATGGAAAAACTGTTGCATCTTTATTGTATTTTATGCTTCTGGCGTTGACTTCTAAGGCCGTAGCAATTAGATGTGGTGTAGCAACGCCGTAGTGTGACGCCCAGGTTGCCCGGAACGCGGGAGTGACCATTACTTTCACACCGGTTGCTATTATTCGTTTTATACGATGGAAAAACTGTTATACTCATATTGTATTTTATGCTTCTGGCGTTGCCTTCTTAGGCCCTAACTATTCGATCTGGTGGAACAACGCCCTAGAGTGAAGCCTAGGTTGCCCGGAACGTAGGAATGACCATTAATTTCACACTGGTAGCAATTATTCGTTTTATACGATGGAAAAACTGTTTTATTTATTTTGTATTTTAAGCCACGGGCGTTGAGTTCTAAGGCCCTAACTATTCGATCTAGTGGAGCAACGCCCTCGAGTGAGGCGTAGGTTGCCCGGAACGTAGAAATGACCAACACTTTCAAAGTGGTTGCAATTAATCCTGTTATACGATGGAAAAACAGTTGTATTTAAATTGCATTTTATGCTTCTGGCGTTCACTTCCTAGGCCCTAACTTTTCGATCTGGTGGAGCAACGGCCTAGGGTGAAGCCTAGGTTGCCCGGAACGTAGAAATGACCATAACTTTTACACTGGCTGCTATTATTCGTTTTATACGATGGAAAAACTGTTATATTTATATTGTATTTTATGCTTCTGGCGTTGACTTCTTAGGCCCTAACTATTCGATCTGGTGGAACAACGCCCTAGAGTGAAGCCTAGGTTGCCTGGAACGTAGAAATGACCATCACTTTCACACGGGTTGCCATTATTCCTGTTATAGGATGGAAAGACGGTTGTATTTTTATTGTATTTTATACTTCAGGCTTCGACTTCTGAGGCTGTGGCTATTCGATGTGGTGGAAGAACGCCATAGAGTGAAGCCTAGGTTGCCCGGAACGTAGAAATGACCATAAGTTTCATACTGGTTGCAATTATTCGTTTTATATGATGGAAGAGCTGTTGAATTTATATTGTATTTTATGCTGCTGGCGTTCACTTCTTAGGCCCTAACTATTCGATCTGGTGGAACAACGCCCTGGGGTGAAGCCTAGGTTGCCCGGAACGTAGAAATGACCATAGCTTTCATACTGTTTGCAATCACTCGTTTTATATGATGGAAGAGCTGTTGAATTTATATTGTATTTTATGCTGCTGGCGTTCACTTCTTAGGCCCTAACTATTCGATCTGGTGGAACAACGCCCTGGGGTGAAGCCTAGGTTGCCCGGAACGTAGAAATGACCATAACTTTGACACTGGTTGCTATTATTCGTTTTATACGATGGAAAAACTGTTGTATTTATATTGTATTTTATACTTCGGGTGTTGACTTCTAAGGCCCTAACTATTCAATCTGTTGGACCAACGCCCTAGAGTGAAGCCTAGGTTGCTCGGAATGTAGAAATGACCATAACATGCACGCTGGTTGAAATTATTCGTTTTATACAATGGAAAGCTATTGTATTTATATTGTATTTTATGCTGCTGGCGTTCACTTCTTAGGCCCTAACTATTCGATCTGGTGGAACAACGCCCTGGGGTGAAGCCTAGGTTGCCGGGAACATAGAAATGACCATAACTTTCACACTGGTCGCTATCATTCGTTTTATACGATGGAGAAACTGTTATATTTATATTGTATTTTATGCTTCTGGCGTTGCCTTCTTAGGCCCTAGCTGTTCGATCTGGTGGAACAACGCCCTAGAGTGAAGCCTAGGTTGCCCGGAACGTAGAAATGACCATAACCTTCACACTGGTTGCTATTATTCGTTCTATACGATGGAAAAACTGTTATATTTATATTGTATCTTATGCTTCTGGCGTTGACTTCTTAGGCCCTAACAATTGGATCTGGTGGAGCAACGCCCTAGAGTGAAGCCTGGGTTGCCCGGTACGTAGAAATGACCATCACTTTCATACTGGTTGCAATTACTCGTTTTATATGATGGAAAAACTGTTGTATTTATATTGTATTTTATGCTTCTGGCGTTCACTTCTTAGGCCCTAAGTACTCGATCTGGTGGAACAACGCGCTAGGGTGAAGCCTAGGTTGCCCGGAACGTAGAAATGACCATAACTTTTACACTGTTTGCAAATATACTTTATATACGATGGAAAGTCTGTTGTATTTATGTTGTATTTTATGCTTCTGGCATTGAATTCTAAGTCCCTAGCTATTCGATCTGGTGGAGCAACGCCCTAGAGTGAAACCTGGATTACCCGGAACGTAGAAATGACCTGTACTTTCACACTGTTTGCAATTATTCCTGTTAAACGATGGAACAACTGTTGCATCTTTATTGTATTTTATGCTTCTGGCGTTGACTTCTTAGGCCCTAGCGATACGATCTGGTGGAGCATCGTCCTAGAGTGAAGCCTTGGTTGCCGGAACGTAGAAATGACCATAACTTTCACACTGGCAGCAATTATTCGTTTTATACAATGGAAAAACTGTTCTATTTATTTTGTATTTTATGCTTCGGCCGTGGACTTCTAAGGCCCTAACTACTCGATCTGGTGGAGCAACGCCCTAGAGTGAAGCCTAGGATGCCCGGAACGTAGAAATGACCTTTACTTTCACACGGGTTGCAATTACTCCTGTTATACGATGGAAAAACTGTTGTACTTTTATTGTATTTTATGCTTCTGGCGTTTAATTCTAAGTCCCTAGCTATTCGATCTGGTGGAGCAACACCCTACAGTGAAGCCTAGGTTGCCCGGAACGTATATATGACCATAACCTACACACAGGATGCAATTATTCGTTTTATACGATGGAAAGACTGTTCGACTTGTTTTGTAGTTTATGTTTCTGCCTCTCACTTCTACGGCCCTAACACTTCGATCTGGTTTAGCAACGGCCTGGAGTGAAGCCTAGCTTGCCCGGAGCGTAGGACATACCTTTACCTTCACACTGGTTGCAATTATTCCTGTTATACGATGGAAAAACTGTTGTATTTATATCGTATTTTATGCTTCAAGCGTAGACTTCTGAGGTCCTAGCTACTCGAGCTGGTTGAGCAACGCCCTAGAGTGAAACCTAGGTTGCCCGGAACGTAGAAGTGACCATAACTTTCACACAGGTTGCTATTATTCGTTTTATACGATGGAAAAACTGTTGTATTTATATTGTATTTTATGCTTCTGGCGTCCACTTCTTAGGCCCTAACTATTCGATCTGGTGGAGCAATGCCTCAGAGTTAAGTCTAGGATGCCCGAAACGCCGAAATGATCATTACTTTCACGCTTGTTGCAATTATTCCTGTTATACAATGAAAAGACTGTTGTATTTTTATTGTATTTTGTGCCTCAGGCGTAGGCTTCTAAGACCGTAGCTATTCGATATGGTGGAGCACCGCCCTAGAGTGAAGCCTAGGTTGCTCGGAACGTAGAAATGACCACTTCTTTCACACTGTTTGCAATTATTCATTTAATATGATGGAAAAGCTGTTGTATTTATATCGTATTTTATGCTTCGGGCGTTGACTTCTTAGGCAATGACATTTCGATGTGGTGGAGCAACGCCCTAGAGTGTAGCCTAGGTTGCTCGGAATGTAGAAATGACCATCACTTCCATACTGGTAGCAATTAATCCTTTTATAGGATGGAAAAACTGTTGTATCTTTATTGCATTTTATGCTTCCGGCGTTGACTTCTAAGGCCCTAACTATTCAATCTGCTGGAGCAACGCCCTAGGTTGAAGCCTAGGCTGCCCAGAACGTAGAAATGACGTTAACTTTCATACTGGTTGCAATTACTCGTTTTATACGTTTGAAAAGCTGTTGTATTTATATGGTATTTTATGCTTCGGGCGTTGACTTCTTAGGCCCTAACTATTCGATCTGTTGGAGCAACACCCTACAGTTAAGTCTAGGTTGCCTGGAACGTAGAAATAAACATAACTTTCACACTGCAGCAATTATTCGTTTTATACAATGGAAAAACTGTTCTATTTATTTTGTATTTTATGCTTCGGCCGTGGACTTCTAAGGCCCTAACTACTCGATCTGGTGGAACAACGACCTAGAGTGAGGCCTAGGTTGTCCGGAACGTAGAACTGACCATAACTTTTACACAGGTAGCAATTACTCGTTTTATACAATGGAAGAACTGTTGTATTTATATTGTATTTTATGCTTCTGGCGTTGACTTCTAAGGCACTAACTATTCGATCTGGTGGAGCAACGTCCTAGAGTGAAGCCTAGGTTGCCCGGAACGTAGAAATGACCATAACTTTCACACTGGTTGCTATTATTCGTTCTATACGATGGAAAAACTGTTATATTTATACTGTACCTTATGCTTCTGGCGTTGACTTCTTAGGCCCTAACAATTCGATCTGGTGGAACAGCGACCTAGAGTGAGGCCTAGGTAGCCCGGAACATAGAAATGACCATCACTTTCAAACTGGTTGCAATTATTCCTGTTATATGATGGAAAAACTGTTGTATTTTTATTGCATTTTATGCTTCGGGCATTGACTTCTAAGGTCCTAACTATTCAATCTGTTGGAGCAACGCCCTAGGGTGAAGCCTAGGTTGCCCGGAAAGAAGAAATGACCATAACTTTCATACTGCTTGCAATTATTCGTTTTATACGATGGAAAAACTGTTGTATTTATATTGTATTTTATACTTCGGGTGTTGACTTCTAAGGCCCTAACTATTCAATCTGTTGGACCAACGCCCTAGAGTGAAGCCTAGGTTGCCCGGAACGTAGAAATGACCATCACTTTCAAACTGGTTACAATTAATTCTGTTATACGATGGAAAAACTGTTGCATTTTTATTGCATTTTATGCTTCGGGCATTAACTTCTAAGGCCCAAACTATTCAATCTGTTGGAGCAACGCCCCAGGGTGAAGCCTAGGTTGCCCGGAAAGTAGAAATGACCATAACTTTCATACTGGTTGCAATTATTCGTTTTATATTATGGAAAAACTGTTGTATTTATATTGTATTTTATGCTTCTGGCTTTCACTTCTTAGGCCCTAACCATTCGATCTGGTGGTGCAACGCCCTAGAGTGAAGCCTAGGTACCCCAGAACGTAGAAATGACCATCACTTTCACACGGGTTGCAATTATTCCTGTTATAGGATGGAAAGACTGTTGTATTTTTAATTGTATTTTATACTTCAGGCGTTGACTTCTGAGGCCGTATCTATTCGATGTGGTGGAAGAACGCCATACAGTGAAGCCTAGGTTGCCCGGAACGTAGAAATGACGATTACCTTCACGCTTGCTGCAATTATTCCTGTTATACGATGAAAAAACTGTTGTATTTCTATTGCATTTTATGCTTCAGGCGTTGACTTCTACGGCCGTAGCTATTCAATGTGGTGGAGTAATGCCCTAGAGTGCAACCTGGGTTACCCGGATCGTAGAAATGACCATCACTTTCACACTGGTTGCAATTATTCATGTTATACGATGGAAAAATTGTTGTATTTTTATTGTATTTTATGCTTCGGGCGATGACTTCTAAGGCCCTAACTATTCGATCTCGTGTAGCAATGCACTAGGGTGAAGCCTATGTTGCCCGGAACGTGGAAATTACCATAACTTTCACACGGTTTGCCATTATTCGTTTTATACGATGGAAAAGCTGTTGTATTTATATCCTATTTTATGCTTCTGGCGTCGACTTCTTAGGTCCCAGCAATTCCATCTGGTAGAACAATGCCCTCTGGTGAAGCCTAGGTTGCCCGGAACGTAGAAATGACCATAACTTTCACACAGGAAGCAATTATTCGTTTTATACATGGAAAAGCTGTCCTATTTATTTTGTATTTTATGCTTCGGGCGTTGACTTCTAAGGCCCTAGCTATTCGACCTGGTGGAGCAACAGCCTAGAGTGAAGCCTAGGTTGCCCGGAACGTAGAAATGACCATAACTTTAACACTGGTTGCCATTATTCGTATTATACGATGGAAAAGCTGTTGTATTTATATCGTATTTTATCCTTCTGGCGTTGACTTCTTAGGCCCTAACTATTCCATCTGGTGGAACAACACCCTAGGGTGAAGCCTAGGTTGCCCGGAAAGTAGAAATGACCATAACTTTCACACTGATAACAATTATTCGTTTTATACGATGGAAAAACTGTTCTATTTATTTTATATTTTATGCTTCGGGCGTTGACTTCTTAGGCCCTAACCATTCCATCTGGTGGAACAATACCCTAGAGTGAAGCCTAGGTTGCTCGGAATGTAGAAATGTCCATAACTTTCACACTGGTTGCAATTATTCGTTTTATACGATGGAAAAGCTGTTGTATTTTTATTGCATTTTATGGTTCTGGCGTTATCTTCTTAGGCCCTAACTATTCGATCTGGTGGAACAACGCCCTAGGGTGAAGCCTAGGTTGGCGGAACGTAGAAATGACCATAACTTTCACACTGGTTGCCATTATTCGTATTATACGATGGAAAAGCTGTTGTATTTATATCGTATTTTATGCTTCTGACGTTGACTTCTTAGGCCCTAACTATTCCATCTGGTGGAGCAACGCCCTAGAGTGAAGCCTAGGTTGCCCGGAACGTAGAAATGACAAGAACTTTCACACTGTTTGCTATTATTCGTTTTATACGATGGAAAAACTGTTATATTTATATTGTATTTTATGCTTCTGGCGTTGTTTTCTTAGGCCCTAACTTTTCGATCTGGTGGAACAACGCCCTAGAGTGAAGCCTAGGTTGCCCGGAAAGTAGAAATGACGTTAACCTTCACACTGGTTGCTATTATTCGTTCTATACGATGGAAAAACTGTTATATTTATATTGTATCTTATGCTTCTGGCGTTGACTTCTTAGGCCCTAACAATTCGATCTGGTGGAACAACGGCCTAGAGTGAGGCCTAGGTTGCCCGGAACGTAGAACTGACCATACCTTTTACACTGGTAGCAATTATTCGTTTTATACAATGGAAAAACTGTTCTATTTATTTTGTATTTTATGCTTCGGGCGTTGACTTCTAAGGCCCTAGCTGTTTGATCTGGTGGAGCAACGCCCTAGAGTGAAGCCTAGGTTGCCCGGAACGTAGAATTGACCATAACTTTCACACTGGTTGCTATTATTCGTTCTATACGATGGAAAAACTGTTATATTTATATTGTATCTTATCCTTCTGGCGTTGACTTCTTAGGCCCTAACAATTCGATCTGGTGGAACAACGACCTAGAGTGAGGCCTAGGTAGCCCGGAACATAGAAATGACCATCACTTCCATACTGGTAGCAATTAATCCTTTTATAGGATGGAAAAACTGTTGTATCTTTATTGCATTTTATGCTTCCGGCGTTGACTTCTAAGGCCCTAACTATTCAATCTGCTGGAGCAACGCCCTAGGTTGAAGCCTAGGCTGCCCAGAACGTAGAAATGACGTTAACTTTCATACTGGTTGCAATTACTCGTTTTATACGTTTGAAAAGCTGTTGTATTTATATGGTATTTTATGCTTCGGGCGTTGACTTCTTAGGCCCTAACTATTCGATCTGTTGGAGCAACACCCTACAGTTAAGTCTAGGTTGCCTGGAACGTAGAAATAAACATAACTTTCACACTGCAGCAATTATTCGTTTTATACAATGGAAAAACTGTTCTATTTATTTTGTATTTTATGCTTCGGCCGTGGACTTCTAAGGCCCTAACTACTCGATCTGGTGGAGCAACGCCCTGGAGTGAAGCCTAGGTTGCCCGGAACGTAGAAATGACCTTTACTTTCACACTGGTTGCAATTACTCCTGTTATACGATGGAAAAGCTGTTGTATTTATATTGTATTTTATGCTTCTGTCGTTGACTTCTAAGGCCGTAGCTATTAGTTGTGGTGGAGCTACGCCCTAGAATGAAACCTAGGTTACCCGGAACGTAGAAATGACCAGTACTTTCACACTGTTTGCAGTTATTCCTGTTATTCGATGGAAAAACTGTTGCATCTTTATTGTATGTTATGCTTCTGGCGTTGACTTCTAAGGCCGTAGCTATTAGATGTGGTGTAGCAACGCCGTAGAGTGACGCCCAGGTTGCCCGGAACGCAGAAGTGACCATTACTTTCACACCGGTTGCTATTATTCGATTTATACGATGGAAAAACTGTTATACTCATATTGTATTTTATGCTTCTGGCGTTGACTTCTTAGGCCCTAACTATTCGATCTGGTGGAACAACGCCCTAGAGTGAAGCCTAGGTTGCCCGGAACGTAGGACATACCATTACATTCACACTGGCTGCAATTACTCCTGTTATACGATGGAAAAACTGTTGTACTTTTATTGTATTTTGTGCTTCTGGCGTTTAATTCTAAGTCCCTAGCTATTCGATATGGTGGAGCAGTGCCCTAGAGTGAAGCCTAGGTTGCCCGGATCATAGAAATGACCATTACTTTCACACTGGTTGCAATTATTCATTTTTTACGATGGAAAAGCTGTTGTATTTATATTGTACTTTATGCTTCTGACGTTGACTTCTAAGGCCGTAGCTATTAGATGTGGTGGAGCAACGTCCTAGAGTGACGGCTAGGTGGCCGGGAACGTAGAAATGACCATTACTTTCACAATGTTTGCAATCATTCATTTTATACGATGGAAAAACTGTTGTACTTATATTGTATTTTATCCATCTGGCGTTGAATTCTAAGTCCCTAGCTGTTAGATCTGGTGGGGCAACGCCCTAGAGTGAAACCTCGGTTACCTGGAACGTAGAAATGACCATTACTTTCACACTGTTTGCAATTATCCTTTTTATACGATGGAAAAGCTGTTCTATTTATTTTGTATTTTATACTTCGGGCGTTGACTTCTTAGTCCCTAACAATTTGATCTGGTGGAGCACCGCCCTAGAGTGAAGCCTAGGTTGCCCGGAACGTAGGAATGACCATTAATTTCACACTGGTAGCAATTATTCGTTTTATACGATGGAAAAACTGTTTTATTTATTTTGTATTTTAAGCCACGGGCGTTGAGTTCTAAGGCCCTAACTATTCGATCTAGTGGAGCAACGCCCTCGAGTGAAGCGTAGGTTGCCCGGAACGAAGAAATGACCAACACTTTCAAACTGGTTGCAATTATTCCTGTTATATGATGGAAAAACTGTTGTATTTTTATTGCATTTTATGCTTCGGGCATTGACTTCTAAGGTCCTAACTATTCAATCTGTTGGAGCAACGCGCTAGGGTGAAGCCTAGGTTGCGCGGAAAGTAGAAATGACAATAACTTTAACACTGGTTGCAATTATTCGTTTTATACAATGGAAAAACTGTTGTACTTATATTGTATTTTATGCTTCTGGCGTTGACTTCTTCTAAGGCCCTAACTATTCGATCTGGTGGAGCAACGCCCTAGAGTGAAGCCTAGGTTGCCTGGAACATACAAATGACCATCACTTTCACACGGGTTGCAATTGTTCCTGTTATAGGAAGGAAAGACTGTTGTATTTTTGTTGTATTTTATGCTTCAGGCGTTGTCTTCTGAGGCCGTAGCTATTCGATGTAGTGGAAGGACGCCATAGAGTGAAGCCTAGGTTGCCCGGAACGCAGAAATGACCATAACTGTCATACTGGTTGCAATTATTCGTTTTATTTGATGGAAAAACTGTTGTATTTATATTGTATTTTATGCTGCTGGCGTTCACTTCTTAGGCCCTAACTATTCGATCTGGTGGTACAACGCCCTGGGGTGAAGCCTAGGTTGCCGGGAACGGAGAAATGACCATAACATGCACGCTGGTTGAAATTATTCGTTTTATCCAATGGAAAGCTATTGTATTTTTATTGTATTTTATGCTTCAGGCGTTGTCTTCTGAGGCCGTAGCTATTCGATGTAGTGGAAGGACGCCATAGAGTGAAGCCTAGGTTGCCCGGAACGCAGAAATGACCATAACTGTCATACTGGTTGCAATTATTCGTTTTATATGATGGAAAAACTGTTGTATTTATATTGTATTTTATGCTGCTGGCGTTCACTTCTTAGGCCCTAACTATTCGATCTGGTGGTACAACGCCCTGGGGTGAAGCCTAGGTTGCCGGGAACGGAGAAATGACCATAACATGCACGCTGGTTGAAATTATTCGTTTTATCCAATGGAAAGCTATTGTATTTATATTGTATTTTATGCTGCTGGCGTTCACTTCTTAGGCCCTAACTATTCGATCTGGTGGAACAACGCCCTGGGGTGAAGCCTAGGTTGCCGGGAACATAGAAATGACCATAACTTTCACACTGGTCGCCATTATTCGTTTTATACGATGGAGAAACTGTTATATTTATATTGTATTTTATGCTTCTGGCGTTGACTTCTTTTGCCCTAACTATTTCATCTGGTGGAACAACGCCCCAGGGTGAAGCCTAGGTTGCCGCAACGTAGAAATGGAAATAACTTTCACACCGGTAGCAATTATTCGTTTTATACGATAGAAAGCAGTTCTATTTATTTTGTATTTTATGCTTCGGCCGTTGGCTTCTAAGGCCCTAACTATTCAATCTGTTGGAGCAACGCCCTAGGGTGAAGCCTAGGTTGCCCGGAAAGTAGAAATGACGTTACATTTCACACCGGTAGCAATTATTCGTTTTACACGACGGAAAAGCTGTTATATTTATATTGTATCTTATGCTTCTGGCGTTGACTTCTTAGGCCCTAACAATTCGATCTGGTGGAACAACGACCTAGAGTGAGGCCTAGGTTGTCCGGAACGTAGAACTGACCATAACTTTTACACAGGTAGCAATTACTCGTTTTATACAATGGAAGAACTGTTGTATTTATATTGTATTTTATGCTTCTGGCGTTGACTTCTAAGGCACTAACTATTCGATCTGGTGGAGCAACGTCCTAGAGTGAAGCCTAGGTTGCCCGGAACGTAGAAATGACCATCGCTTTCAAACTGGTTGCAATTATTCCTGTTATATGATGGATAACTGATGTATTTTTATTGCATTTTATGCTTCGGGCACTGACATCTAAGGTCCTAACTATTGAATCTGTTGGAGCAACGCCCTAGGGTGAAGCCTAGGTTGCGCGGGATGTAGAAATGACAATAACTTTCACACTGGTTGCAATTAATCGTTTTATACGATGGAAAAGCTGTTGCATCTTTATTGTATTTTATGCTTCTGTCGTTGACGTCTAAGGCCGTAGCTATTAGACGTGGTGGAGCAACGCACTAGAGTGGCGCCAAGGTTGACCGGAACGTGGAATGACCATTACTTTCGCAATGTTTGCAATTATTCATTTTATATGATGGAAAAACTGTTGTACTTATATTGTATTTTATGCTTCTTGCGTTGACTTCTTATGCCCTAACTATTTCATCTGGTGGAACAACGCCCCAGGGTGAAGCCTAGGTTGCCGCAACGTAGAAATGGAAATAACTTTCACACCGGTAGCAATTATTCGTTTTATACGATAGAAAGCAGTTCTATTTATTTTGTATTTTATGCTTCGGCCGTTGGCTTCTAATGCCCTAACTATTCAATCTGTTGGAGCAACGCCCTAGGGTGAAGCCTAGGTTGCCCGGAAAGTAGAAATGACGTTACATTTCACACCGGTAGCAATTATTCGTTTTACACGACGGAAAAGCTGTTATATTTATATTGTATCTTATGCTTCTGGCGTTGACTTCTTAGGCCCTAACAATTCGATCTGGTGGAACAACGACCTAGAGTGAGGCCTAGGTTGTCCGGAACGTAGAACTGACCATAACTTTTACACAGGTAGCAATTACTCGTTTTATACAATGGAAGAACTGTTTTATTTATATTGTATTTTATGCTTCTGGCGTTGACTTCTAAGGCACTAACTATTCGATCTGGTGGAGCAACGTCCTAGAGTGAAGCCTAGGTTGCCCGGAACGTAGAAATGACCATAACTTTCACACTGGTTGCTATTATTCGTTCTATACGATGGAAAAACTGTTATATTTATACTGTACCTTATGCTTCTGGCGTTGACTTCTTAGGCCCTAACAATTCGATCTGGTGGAACAGCGACCTAGAGTGAGGCCTAGGTATCCCGGAACATAAAAATGACCATCACTTTCAAACTGGTTGCAATTATTCCTGTTATATGATGGAAAAACTGTTGTATTTTTATTGCATTTTATGCTTCGGGCATTGACTTCTAAGGTCCTAACCATTCAATCTGTTGGAGCAACGCCCTAGGGTGAAGCCTAGGTTGCCCGGAAAGAAGAAATGACCATAACTTTCATACTGCTTGCATTTATTCGTTTTATACGATGGAAAAACTGTTGTATTTATATTGTATTTTATACTTCGGGTGTTGACTTCTAAGGCCCTAACTATTCAATCTGTTGGACCAACGCCCTAGAGTGAAGCCTAGGTTGCTCGGAATGTAGAAATGACCATAACATGCACGCTGGTTGAAATTATTCGTTTTATACAATGGAAAGCTATTGTATTTATATTGTATTTTATGCTGCTGGCGTTCACTTCTTAGGCCCTAACTATTCGATCTGGTGGAACAACGCCCTGGGGTGAAGCCTAGGTTGCCGGGAACATAGAAATGACCATAACTTTCACACTGGTCGCTATTATTCGTTTTATACGATGGAGAAACTGTTATATTTATATTGTATTTTATGCTTCTGGCGTTGCCTTCTTAGGCCCTAGCTGTTCGATCGGGTGGAACAACGCCCTAGAGTGAAGCCTAGGTTGCCCGGAACGTAGAAATGACCATAACTTTCACACTGGTTGCTATTATTCGTTCTATACGTTGGAAAAACTGTTATATTTATATTGTATTTTATGCTGCTGGCGTTCACTTCTTAGGCCCTAACTATTCGATCTGGTGGAACAACGCCCTGGGGTGAAGCCTAGGTTGCCGGAACGTAGAAATGACCATAACTTTCACATTGGTTGCTATTATTCGTTTTATACGATGGAAAAACTGTTCTATTTATTTTGTATTTTATGCTTCGGGCGTTGACTTCTAAGGCCCTAACTATTCGATCTGGTGGAACAACGCCCTGGGGTGAAGCCTAGGTTGCCCGGAACGTAGAAATGACCATAACATTCACACTGGTTTCTATTATTCGTTCTATACGATGGAAAAACTGTTATATTTATATTGTATCTTATGCTTCTGGCGTTGACTTCTTAGGCCCTAACAATTCGATCTGGTGGAACAACGCCCTAGAGTTAAGCCTAGGTTGCCTGGAACGTACAAATGACCATCACTTTCACAAGGGTTGCAATGATTCCTGTTATAGGATGGAAATACTGTTGTATTTCTATTGTATTTTTTGCTTCAGGCGTTGACTTCTGAGGCCGCAGCTATTCGACGTGGTGGAAGAACGCCATAGAGTGAAGCCTAGGTTGCCCGGAACGTAGAAATGACTATAACTTTCATACTGGTTGCAATTATTCGTTTTATACGATGGAAAAACTGTTATATTTATATTGTATTTTATGCTTCTGGCGTTGACTTATAAGGCACTAACTATTCGATCTGGTGGAGCAACACCCTAGAGAGAAGCCTAGGTTGCCCGGAACGTAGAAATGACCATTACTTTGCCAGTGGTAGCAATTATTCGTTTTATACAATGGAAAAACTGTTCTATTTATTTTGTATTTTATGCTTCGGGCGTTGACTTCTAAGGCCCTAACTGTTTGATCTGGTGGAGCAACGCCCTAGAGTGAAGCCTAGGTTGCCCGGAACGTAGAAATGACCATAACTTTCACACTTTTTGCTATTATTCGTTCTATACGTTGGAAAAACTGTTATATTTATATTGTATCTTATGCTTCTGGCGTTGACTTCTTAGGCCCTAACAATTCGGTCTGGTGGAACAACGCCCTAGAGTGAAGCCTAGGTTGCCTGGAACGTACACATGACCATCACTTTCACAAGGGTTGCAATTATTCCTGTTATAGGATGGAAATACTGTTGTATTTCTATTGTATTTTATGCTTCAGGCGTTGACTTCTGAGGCCGCAGCTATTCGACGTGGTGGAAGAACGCCATAGAGTGAAGCCCAGGTTGCCCGGAACGTAGAAATGACCATAACTTTCATACTGGTTGCAATTATTCGTTTTATATGATGGAAGAACTGTTGTATTTATATTGTATTTTATGCTGCTGGCGTTCACTTCTTAGGCCCTAACTATTCGATCTGGTGGAACAACGCCCTGGGGTGAAGCCTAGGTCGCCGGAACGTAGAAATGACCATAACTTTCACACTGTTTGCTATTATTCGTTTTATACGATGGAAAAACTGTTCTATTTATTTTGTATTTTATGCTTCGGGCGTTGACTTCTAAGGCCCTGACTATTCGATCTGGTGGAACAACGCCCTGGGGTGAAGCCTAGGTTGCCGGAACGTAGAAATGACCATAACTTTCACACTGGTTGCTATTATTCGTTTTATGCGATGGAAAAACTGTTGTATTTATATTGTATTATATGCTTCTGGCGTTGACTTTTAATGCACTAACTATTCGAACTGGTGGAGCAACGCCCTAGAGTGAAGCCTAGGTTGCCCGGAACGTAGAAATGACCATAACTTTCACACTGGTTGCTATTATTCGTTCTATACGATGGAAAAACTGTTATATTTATACTGTACCTTATGCTTCTGGCGTTGACTTCTTAGGCCCTAACAATTCGATCTGGTGGAACAACGACCTAGAGTGAGGCCTAGGTAGCCCGGAACATAGAAATGACCATCACTTTCAAACTGGTTGCAATTATTCCTGTTATATGATGGAAAAACTGTTGTATTTTTATTGCATTTTATGCTTCGGGCATTGACTTCTAAGGTCCTAACTATTCAATCTGTTGGAACAACGCGCTAGGGTGAAGCCTAGGTTGCGCGGAAAGTAGAAATGACAATAACTTTAACACTGGTTGCAATTATTCGTTTTATACGATGGAAAAACTGTTATACTTATATTGTATCTTATGCTTCTGGCGTTGACTTCTTAGGCCCTAACAATTCGATCTGGTGGAACAACGACCTAGAGTGAGGCCTAGGTTGTCCGGAACGTAGAACTGACCATAACTTTTACACAGGTAGCAATTATTCGTTTTATACAATGGAAGAACTGTTGTATTTATATTGTATTTTATGCTTCTGGCGTTGACTTCTAAGGCACTAACTATTCGATCTGGTGGAGCAACGTCCTAGCGTGAAGCCTAGGTTGCCCGGAACGTAGAAATGACCATAACTTTCACACTGGTTGCTATTATTCGTTCTATACGATGGAAAAACTGTTACATTTATACTGTACCTTATGCTTCTGGCGTTGACTTCTTAGGCCCTAACAATTCGATCTGGTGGAACAACGCCCTAGAGTTAAGCCTAGGTTGCCTGGAACGTACAAATGACCATCACTTTCACAAGGGTTGCAATGATTCCTGTTATAGGATGGAAATACTGTTGTATTTCTATTGTATTTTTTGCTTCAGGCGTTGACTTCTGAGGCCGCAGCTATTCGACGTGGTGGAAGAACGCCATAGAGTGAAGCCTAGGTTGCCCGGAACGTAGAAATGACTATAACTTTCATACTGGTTGCAATTATTCGTTTTATACGATGGAAAAACTGTTATATTTATATTGTATTTTATGCTTCTGGCGTTGACTTATAAGGCACTAACTATTCGATCTGGTGGAGCAACACCCTAGAGAGAAGCCTAGGTTGCCCGGAACGTAGAAATGACCATTACTTTTCCAGTGGTAGCAATTATTCGTTTTATACAATGGAAAAACTGTTCTATTTATTTTGTATTTTATGCTTCGGGCGTTGACTTCTAAGGCCCTAACTGTTTGATCTGGTGGAGCAACGCCCTAGAGTGAAGCCTAGGTTGCCCGGAACGTAGAAATGACCATAACTTTCACACTTTTTGCTATTATTCGTTCTATACGTTGGAAAAACTGTTATATTTATATTGTATCTTATGCTTCTGGCGTTGACTTCTTAGGCCCTAACAATTCGGTCTGGTGGAACAACGCCCTAGAGTGAAGCCTAGGTTGCCTGGAACGTACACATGACCATCACTTTCACAAGGGTTGCAATTATTCCTGTTATAGGATGGAAATACTGTTGTATTTCTATTGTATTTTATGCTTCAGGCGTTGACTTCTGAGGCCGCAGCTATTCGACGTGGTGGAAGAACGCCATAGAGTGAAGCCCAGGTTGCCCGGAACGTAGAAATGACCATAACTTTCATACTGGTTGCAATTATTCGTTTTATATGATGGAAGAACTGTTGTATTTATATTGTATTTTATGCTGCTGGCGTTCACTTCTTAGGCCCTAACTATTCGATCTGGTGGAACAACGCCCTGGGGTGAAGCCTAGGTCGCCGGAACGTAGAAATGACCATAACTTTCACACTGTTTGCTATTATTCGTTTTATACGATGGAAAAACTGTTCTATTTATTTTGTATTTTATGCTTCGGGCGTTGACTTCTAAGGCCCTGACTATTCGATCTGGTGGAACAACGCCCTGGGGTGAAGCCTAGGTTGCCGGAACGTAGAAATGACCATAACTTTCACACTGGTTGCTATTATTCGTTTTATGCGATGGAAAAACTGTTGTATTTATATTGTATTATATGCTTCTGGCGTTGACTTTTAATGCACTAACTATTCGAACTGGTGGAGCAACGCCCTAGAGTGAAGCCTAGGTTGCCCGGAACGTAGAAATGACCATAACTTTCACACTGGTTGCTATTATTCGTTCTATACGATGGAAAAACTGTTATATTTATACTGTACCTTATGCTTCTGGCGTTGACTTCTTAGGCCCTAACAATTCGATCTGGTGGAACAACGACCTAGAGTGAGGCCTAGGTAGCCCGGAACATAGAAATGACCATCACTTTCAAACTGGTTGCAATTATTCCTGTTATATGATGGAAAAACTGTTGTATTTTTATTGCATTTTATGCTTCGGGCATTGACTTCTAAGGTCCTAACTATTCAATCTGTTGGAACAACGCGCTAGGGTGAAGCCTAGGTTGCGCGGAAAGTAGAAATGACAATAACTTTAACACTGGTTGCAATTATTCGTTTTATACGATGGAAAAACTGTTATACTTATATTGTATCTTATGCTTCTGGCGTTGACTTCTTAGGCCCTAACAATTCGATCTGGTGGAACAACGACCTAGAGTGAGGCCTAGGTTGTCCGGAACGTAGAACTGACCATAACTTTTACACAGGTAGCAATTATTCGTTTTATACAATGGAAGAACTGTTGTATTTATATTGTATTTTATGCTTCTGGCGTTGACTTCTAAGGCACTAACTATTCGATCTGGTGGAGCAACGTCCTAGAGTGAAGCCTAGGTTGCCCGGAACGTAGAAATGACCATAACTTTCACACTGGTTGCTATTATTCGTTCTATACGATGGAAAAACTGTTACATTTATACTGTACCTTATGCTTCTGGCGTTGACTTCTTAGGCCCTAACAATTCGATCTGGTGGAACAACGACCTAGAGTGAGGCCTAGGTAGCCCGGAACATAGAAATGACCATCACTTTCAAACTGGTTGCAATTATTCCTGTTATATGATGGAAAAACTGTTGTATTTTTATTGCATTTTATGGTTCGGGCATTGACTTCTAAGGTCCTAACTATTCAATCTGTTGGAGCAACGCGCTAGGGTGAAGCCTAGGTTGCGCGGAAAGTAGAAATGACAATAACTTTAACACTGGTTGCAATTATTCGTTTTATACGATGGAAAAACTGTTGTACTTATATTGTATTTTATGCTTCTGGCGTTGACTTCTAAGGCCCTAACTATTCGATCTGGTGGAGCAACGCCCTAGAGTGAAGCCTAGGTTGCCTGGAACATACAAATGACCATCACATTCACACGGGTTGCAATTATTCCTGTTATAGGAAGGAAAGGCTGTTGTATTTTTATTGTATTTTATGCTTCAGGCGTTGACTTCTGAGGCCGTAGCTATTCGATGTAGTGGAAGGACGCCATAGAGTGAAGCCTAGGTTGCCCGGAACGCAGAAATGACCATAACTGTCATACTGGTTGCAATTATTCGTTTTATATGATGGAAAAACTGTTGTATTTATATTGTATTTTATGCTGCTGGCGTTCGCTTCTTAGGCCCTTACTATTCGATCTGGTGGTACAACGCCCTGCGGTGAAGCCTAGGTTGCCGGGAACGGAGAAATGACCATAACTGTCATACTGGTTGCAATTATTCGTTTTATACAATGGAAGAACTGTTGTATTTATGTTGTATATTATGCTTCTGGCGTTGACTTCTAAGGCACTAACTATTCGATCTGGTGGAGCAACGCCCTAGAGTGAAGCCTAGGTTGCCCGGAACGTAGAAATGACCATCGCTTTCAAACTGGTTGCAATTATTCCTGTTATATGATAGATAACTGATGTATTTTTATTGCATTTTATGCTTCGGGCACTGACTTCTAAGGTCCTAACTATTGAATCTGTCGGAGCAACGCCCTAGGGTGAAGCCTAGGTTGCGCGGGATGTAGAAATGACAATAACTTTCACACTGGTTGCAATTAATCGTTTTATACGATGGAAAAGCTGTTGCATCTTTATTGTATTTTATGCTTCTGTCGTTGACGTCTAAGGCCGTAGCTATTAGACGTGGTGGAGCAACGCACTAGAGTGGCGCCTAGGTTGACCGGAACGTGGAATGACCATTACTTTCGCAATGTTTGCAATTATTCATTTTATATGATGGAAAAACTGTTGAACTTATATTGTATTTTACGCTTCTGGCGTTGACTTCTTATGCCCTAACTATTTCATCAGGTGGAACAACGCCCCAGGGTGAAGCTTAGGTTGCCGCAACGTAGAAATGGAAATAACTTTCACACCGGTAGCAATTATTCGTTTTATACGATAGAAAGCAGTTCTATTTATTTTGTATTTTATGCTTCGGCCGTTGGCTTCTAAGGCCCTAACTATTCAATCTGTTGGAGCAACGCCCTAGGGTGAAGCCTAGGTTGCCCGGAAAGTAGAAATGACGTTACATTTCACACCGGTAGCAATTATTCGTTTTACACGACGGAAAAGCTGTTATATTTATATTGTATCTTATGCTTCTGGCGTTGACTTCTTAGGCCCTAACAATTCGATCTGGTGGAACAACGACCTAGAGTGAGGCCTAGGTTGTCCGGAACGTAGAACTGACCATAACTTTTACACAGGTAGCAATTACTCGTTTTATACAATGGAAGAACTGTTGTATTTATATTGTATTTTATGCTTCTGGCGTTGACTTCTAAGGCACTAACTATTCGATCTGGTGGAGCAACGTCCTAGAGTGAAGCCTAGGTTGCCCGGAACGTAGAAATGACCATAACTTTCACACTGGTTGCTATTATTCGTTCTGTACGATGGAAAAACTGTTATATTTATACTGTACCTTATGCTTCTGGCGTTGACTTCTTAGGCCCTAACAATTCGATCTGGTGGAACAGCGACCTAGAGTGAGGCCTAGGTAGCCCGGAACATAGAAATGACCATCACTTTCAAACTGGTTGCAATTATTCCTGTTATATGATGGAAAAACTGTTGTATTTTTATTGCATTTTATGCTTCGGGCATTGACTTCTAAGGTCCTAACTATTCAATCTGTTGGAGCAACGCCCTAGGGTGAAGCCTAGGTTGCCCGGAAAGAAGAAATGACCATAACTTTCATACTGCTTGCAATTATTCGTTTTATACGATGGAAAAACTGTTGTATTTATATTGTATTTTATACTTCGGGTGTTGACTTCTAAGGCCCTAACTATTCAATCTGTTGGACCAACGCCCTAGAGTGAAGCCTAGGTTGCTCGGAATGTAGAAATGACCATAACATGCACGCTGGTTGAAATTATTCGTTTTATACAATGGAAAGCTATTGTATTTATATTGTATTTTATGCTGCTGGCGTTCACTTCCTAGGCCCTAACTATTCGATCTGGTGGAACAACGCCCTGGGGTGAAGCCTAGGTCGCCGGAACGTAGAAATGACCAGTACTTTCACACTGTTTACAATTACTCATTTTATACGATGGAAGAACTGTTGTATTTATATTGTATTTTATGCTGCTGGCGTTCACTTCTTAGGCCCTAACTATTCGATCTGGTGGAACAACGCCCTGGGGTGAAGCCTAGGTCGCCGGAACGTAGAAATGACCATAACTTTCACACTGTTTGCTATTATTCGTTTTATACGATGGAAAAACTGTTCTATTTATTTTGTATTTTATGCTTCGGGCGTTGACTTCTAAGGCCCTGACTATTCGATCTGGTGGAACAACGCCCTGGGGTGAAGCCTAGGTTGCCGGAACGTAGAAATGACCATAACTTTCACACTGGTTGCTATTATTCGTTTTATGCGATGGAAAAACTGTTGTATTTATATTGTATTATATGCTTCTGGCGTTGACTTTTAATGCACTAACTATTCGAACTGGTGGAGCAACGCCCTAGAGTGAAGCCTAGGTTGCCCGGAACGTAGAAATGACCATAACTTTCACACTGGTTGCTATTATTCGTTCTATACGATGGAAAAACTGTTATATTTATACTGTACCTTATGCTTCTGGCGTTGACTTCTTAGGCCCTAACAATTCGATCTGGTGGAACAACGACCTAGAGTGAGGCCTAGGTAGCCCGGAACATAGAAATGACCATCACTTTCAAACTGGTTGCAATTATTCCTGTTATATGATGGAAAAACTGTTGTATTTTTATTGCATTTTATGCTTCGGGCATTGACTTCTAAGGTCCTAACTATTCAATCTGTTGGAACAACGCGCTAGGGTGAAGCCTAGGTTGCGCGGAAAGTAGAAATGACAATAACTTTAACACTGGTTGCAATTATTCGTTTTATACGATGGAAAAACTGTTATACTTATATTGTATCTTATGCTTCTGGCGTTGACTTCTTAGGCCCTAACAATTCGATCTGGTGGAACAACGACCTAGAGTGAGGCCTAGGTTGTCCGGAACGTAGAACTGACCATAACTTTTACACAGGTAGCAATTATTCGTTTTATACAATGGAAGAACTGTTGTATTTATATTGTATTTTATGCTTCTGGCGTTGACTTCTAAGGCACTAACTATTCGATCTGGTGGAGCAACGTCCTAGAGTGAAGCCTAGGTTGCCCGGAACGTAGAAATGACCATAACTTTCACACTGGTTGCTATTATTCGTTCTATACGATGGAAAAACTGTTACATTTATACTGTACCTTATGCTTCTGGCGTTGACTTCTTAGGCCCTAACAATTCGATCTGGTGGAACAACGACCTAGAGTGAGGCCTAGGTAGCCCGGAACATAGAAATGACCATCACTTTCAAACTGGTTGCAATTATTCCTGTTATATGATGGAAAAACTGTTGTATTTTTATTGCATTTTATGGTTCGGGCATTGACTTCTAAGGTCCTAACTATTCAATCTGTTGGAGCAACGCGCTAGGGTGAAGCCTAGGTTGCGCGGAAAGTAGAAATGACAATAACTTTAACACTGGTTGCAATTATTCGTTTTATACGATGGAAAAACTGTTGTACTTATATTGTATTTTATGCTTCTGGCGTTGACTTCTAAGGCCCTAACTATTCGATCTGGTGGAGCAACGCCCTAGAGTGAAGCCTAGGTTGCCTGGAACATACAAATGACCATCACATTCACACGGGTTGCAATTATTCCTGTTATAGGAAGGAAAGGCTGTTGTATTTTTATTGTATTTTATGCTTCAGGCGTTGACTTCTGAGGCCGTAGCTATTCGATGTAGTGGAAGGACGCCATAGAGTGAAGCCTAGGTTGCCCGGAACGCAGAAATGACCATAACTGTCATACTGGTTGCAATTATTCGTTTTATATGATGGAAAAACTGTTGTATTTATATTGTATTTTATGCTGCTGGCGTTCGCTTCTTAGGCCCTTACTATTCGATCTGGTGGTACAACGCCCTGCGGTGAAGCCTAGGTTGCCGGGAACGGAGAAATGACCATAACTGTCATACTGGTTGCAATTATTCGTTTTATACAATGGAAGAACTGTTGTATTTATGTTGTATATTATGCTTCTGGCGTTGACTTCTAAGGCACTAACTATTCGATCTGGTGGAGCAACGCCCTAGAGTGAAGCCTAGGTTGCCCGGAACGTAGAAATGACCATCGCTTTCAAACTGGTTGCAATTATTCCTGTTATATGATAGATAACTGATGTATTTTTATTGCATTTTATGCTTCGGGCACTGACTTCTAAGGTCCTAACTATTGAATCTGTCGGAGCAACGCCCTAGGGTGAAGCCTAGGTTGCGCGGGATGTAGAAATGACAATAACTTTCACACTGGTTGCAATTAATCGTTTTATACGATGGAAAAGCTGTTGCATCTTTATTGTATTTTATGCTTCTGTCGTTGACGTCTAAGGCCGTAGCTATTAGACGTGGTGGAGCAACGCACTAGAGTGGCGCCTAGGTTGACCGGAACGTGGAATGACCATTACTTTCGCAATGTTTGCAATTATTCATTTTATATGATGGAAAAACTGTTGAACTTATATTGTATTTTACGCTTCTGGCGTTGACTTCTTATGCCCTAACTATTTCATCAGGTGGAACAACGCCCCAGGGTGAAGCTTAGGTTGCCGCAACGTAGAAATGGAAATAACTTTCACACCGGTAGCAATTATTCGTTTTATACGATAGAAAGCAGTTCTATTTATTTTGTATTTTATGCTTCGGCCGTTGGCTTCTAAGGCCCTAACTATTCAATCTGTTGGAGCAACGCCCTAGGGTGAAGCCTAGGTTGCCCGGAAAGTAGAAATGACGTTACATTTCACACCGGTAGCAATTATTCGTTTTACACGACGGAAAAGCTGTTATATTTATATTGTATCTTATGCTTCTGGCGTTGACTTCTTAGGCCCTAACAATTCGATCTGGTGGAACAACGACCTAGAGTGAGGCCTAGGTTGTCCGGAACGTAGAACTGACCATAACTTTTACACAGGTAGCAATTACTCGTTTTATACAATGGAAGAACTGTTGTATTTATATTGTATTTTATGCTTCTGGCGTTGACTTCTAAGGCACTAACTATTCGATCTGGTGGAGCAACGTCCTAGAGTGAAGCCTAGGTTGCCCGGAACGTAGAAATGACCATAACTTTCACACTGGTTGCTATTATTCGTTCTGTACGATGGAAAAACTGTTATATTTATACTGTACCTTATGCTTCTGGCGTTGACTTCTTAGGCCCTAACAATTCGATCTGGTGGAACAGCGACCTAGAGTGAGGCCTAGGTAGCCCGGAACATAGAAATGACCATCACTTTCAAACTGGTTGCAATTATTCCTGTTATATGATGGAAAAACTGTTGTATTTTTATTGCATTTTATGCTTCGGGCATTGACTTCTAAGGTCCTAACTATTCAATCTGTTGGAGCAACGCCCTAGGGTGAAGCCTAGGTTGCCCGGAAAGAAGAAATGACCATAACTTTCATACTGCTTGCAATTATTCGTTTTATACGATGGAAAAACTGTTGTATTTATATTGTATTTTATACTTCGGGTGTTGACTTCTAAGGCCCTAACTATTCAATCTGTTGGACCAACGCCCTAGAGTGAAGCCTAGGTTGCTCGGAATGTAGAAATGACCATAACATGCACGCTGGTTGAAATTATTCGTTTTATACAATGGAAAGCTATTGTATTTATATTGTATTTTATGCTGCTGGCGTTCACTTCCTAGGCCCTAACTATTCGATCTGGTGGAACAACGCCCTGGGGTGAAGCCTAGGTTGCCGGGAACATAGAAATGACCATAACTTTCACACTGGTCGCTATTATTCGTTTTATACGATGGAGAAACTGTTATATTTATATTGTATTTTATGCTTCTGGCGTTGCCTTCTTAGGCCCTAGCTGTTCGATCGGGTGGAACAACGCCCTAGAGTGAAGCCTAGGTTGCCCGGAACGTAGAAATGACCATAACTTTCACACTGGTTGCTATTATTCGTTCTATACGATGGAAAAACTGTTATATTTATATTGTATCTTATGCTTCTGGCGTTGACTTCTTAGGCCCTAACAATTCGATCTGGTGGAACAACGCCCTAGAGTTAAGCCTAGGTTGCCTGGAACGTACAAATGACCATCACTTTCACAAGGGTTGCAATGATTCCTGTTATAGGATGGAAATACTGTTGTATTTCTATTGTATTTTATGCTTCAGGCGTTGACTTCTGAGGCCGCAGCTATTCGACGTGGTGGAAGAACGCCATAGAGTGAAGCCTAGGTTGCCCGGAACGTAGAAATGACCATAACTTTCATACTGGTTGCAATTATTCGTTTTATACGATGTAAAAACTGTTATACTTATATTGTATTTTATGCTTCTGGCGTTGAATTATAAGGCACTAACTATTCGATCTGGTGGAGCAACACCCTAGAGAGAAGCCTAGGTTGCCCGGAACGTAGAAATGACCATCACTTTCAAACTGGTTGCAATTATTCCTGTTATATGATGGAAAAACTGTTGTATTTATATTGTATTTTATGCTTCGGGCGTTGACTGCTAAGGCCCTAACTATTCAATCTTTTGGATCAACGCCCTACAGTGAAGCCTAGGTTGCTCGGAATGTAGAAATGACCATAACATTCAGGCTGGTTGAAATTATTCGTTTAATACGGTGGAAAAGCTGTTGCATCTTTATTGTATTTTATGATTCTGGCGTTGACTTCTAAGGCTCTAACTATTCGAACTGGTGGAGCAACGCCCTAGAGTGAAGCCTAGGTTGCCCGGGAAGAAGAAATGACGTTAACTTTCATACTGGTTGCAATTATTCGTTTTATTCGATGTAAAAACTGTTATACTTATATTGTATTTTATGCTTCTGGCGTTGACTTCTATTGCACTAACTATTCGATCTGGTGGAACAGCGCCCTAGGGTGAAGCCTATGTTGCCCGGAACGTAGAAATGACCATTACTTTTACACTGGTAGCAATTATTCGTTTTATACAATGGAAAAACTGTTCTATTTATTTTGTATTTTATGCTTCGGGCGTTGACTTCTAAGGCCCTAACTGTTTGATCTGGTGGAACAACGCCCTGGGGTGAAGCCTAGGTTGCCCGGAACGTAGAAATGACCATAACTTTCACACTGGTTGCTATTATTCGTTCTATACGATGGAAAAACTGTTATATTTATATTGTATCTTATGCTTCTGGCGTTGACTTCTTAGGCCCTAACAATTCGATCTGGTGGAACAACGCCCTAGAGTTAAGCCTAGGTTGCCTGGAACGTACAAATGACCATCACTTTCACAAGGGTTGCAATGATTCCTGTTATAGGATGGAAATACTGTTGTATTTCTATTGTATTTTATGCTTCAGGCGTTGACTTCTGAGGCCGCAGCTATTCGACGTGGTGGAAGAACGCCATAGAGTGAAGCCTAGGTTGCCCGGAACGTAGAAATGACCATAACTTTCATACTGGTTGCAATTATTCGTTTTATACGATGTAAAAACTGTTATACTTATATTGTATTTTATGCTTCTGGCGTTGAATTATAAGGCACTAACTATTCGATCTGGTGGAGCAACACCCTAGAGAGAAGCCTAGGTTGCCCGGAACGTAGAAATGACCATCACTTTCAAACTGGTTGCAATTATTCCTGTTATATGATGGAAAAACTGTTGTATTTATATTGTATTTTATGCTTCGGGCGTTGACTGCTAAGGCCCTAACTATTCAATCTGTTGGATCAACGCCCTACAGTGAAGCCTAGGTTGCTCGGAATGTAGAAATGACCATAACATTCAGGCTGGTTGAAATTATTCGTTTAATACGGTGGAAAAGCTGTTGCATCTTTATTGTATTTTATGATTCTGGCGTTGACTTCTAAGGCTCTAACTATTCGAACTGGTGGAGCAACGCCCTAGAGTGAAGCCTAGGTTGCCCGGAACGTAGAAATGACCATCACTTTCAAACTGGTTGCAATTATTCCTGTTATATGATGGAAAAACTGTTGTATTTTTATTGCATTTTATGCTTCGGGCATTGACTTCTTAGGCCCTAACAATTCGATCTGGTGGAACAACGCCCTAGAGTGAAGCCTAGGTTGCCTGGAACGTGCAAATGACCATCACTTTCACACGGGTTGCAATTATTCCTGTTATATGATGGAAAAACTGTTGTATTTTTATTGCATTTTATGCTTCTGGCGTTGACTTGTTAGGCCCTAACAATTCGATCTGGTGGAACAACGACTTAGAGTGAGGCCTAGGTAGCCCGGAACGTAGAAGTGACCATCACTTTCAAACTGGTTGCAATTATTCCTGTTATATGATGGAAAAACTGTTTTATTTATATTGTACTTTATGCTTCGGGCGTTGACTGCTAAGGCCCTAACTATTCAATCTGTTGGATCAACGCCCTAGAGTGAAGCCTAGGTTGCTCGGAATGTAGAAATGACCATAACATTCAGGCTGGTTGAAATTATTCGTTTAATACGGTGGAAAAGCTGTTGCATCTTTATTGTATTTTATGATTCTGGCGTTGACTTCTAAGGCCCTAACTATTCGATCTGGTGGAGCAACGCCCTAGAGTGAAGCCTAGGTTGCCCGGAACGTAGAACTGACCATCACTTTCAAACTGGTTGCAATTAATCCTTTTATACGATGGAAAAACTGTTGTATTTTTATTGCATTTTATGCTTCCGGCGTTGACTTCTAAGGCCCTAACTATTCAATCTGATGGAGCAACGCCCAAGGGTGAAGCCTATGTTGCCCGGGAAGAAGAAATGACGTTAACTTTCATACTGGTTGCAATTATTCGTTTTATTCGATGGAAAAACTGTTGTATTTATATTGCATTTTATGCTTCTGGCGTTGACTTCTATTGCACTAACTATTCGATCTGGTGGAACTGCGCCCTAGAGTGAAGCCTATGTTGCCCGGAACGTAGAAATGACCATTACTTTTACACTGGTAGCAATTATTCGTTTTATACAATGGAAAAACTGTTCTATTTATTTTGTATTTTATGCTTCGGGCGTTGACTTCTAAGGCCCTAACTGTTTGATATGGTGGAGCAACGCCCTAGAGTGAAGCCTAGGTTGCCCGGAACGTAGAAATGACCATAACTTTCACACTGGTAGCTATTATTCGTTCTATACGTTGGAAAAACTGTTATATTTATATTGTATCTTATGCTTCTGGCGTTGACTTCTTAGGCCCTAACAATTCGATCTGGTGGAACAACGCCCTAGAGTGAAGCCTAGGTTGCCTGGAACGTACAAATGACCATCACTTTCACAAGGGTTGCAATTATTCCTGTTATAGGATGAAAATACTGTTGTATTTCTATTGTATTTTATGCTTCAGGCGTTGACTTCTGAGGCCGCAGCTATTCGACGTGGTGGAAGAACGCCATAGAGTGAAGCCCAGGTTGCCCGGAACGTAGAAATGACCATAACTTTCATACTGGTTGCAATTATTCGTTTTCTATGATGGAAGAACTGTTGTATTTATATTGTATTTTATGCTGCTGGCGTTCACTCCTTAGGCCCTAACTATTCGATCTGGTGGAACAACGCCCTGGGGCGAAGCCTAGGTTGCCGGAACGTAGAAATGACCATAACTTTCACACTGGTTGCTATTATTCGTTTTATACGATGGAAAAACTGTTCTATTTATTTTGTATTTTATGCTTCGGGCGTTGACTTCTAAGGCCCTAACTATTCGATCTGGTGGAACAACGCCCTGCTGTGAAGCCTAGGTTGCCCGGAACGTAGAAATGACCATAACTTTCACACTGGTTGCTATTATTCGTTCTATACGATGGAAAAACTGTTATATTTATATTGTATCTTATGCTTCTGGCGTTGACTTCTTAGGCCCTAACAATTCGATCTGGTGGAACAACGCCCTAGAGTTAAGCCTAGGTTGCCTGGAACGTACAAATGACCATCACTTTCACAAGGGTTGCAATGATTCCTGTTATAGGATGGAAATACTGTTGTATTTCTATTGTATTTTATGCTTCAGGCGATGACTTCTGAGGCCGCAGCTATTCGACGTGGTGGAAGAACGCCATAGAGTGAAGCCTATGTTGCCCGGAACGTAGAAATGACCATAACTTTCATACTGGTTGCAATTATTCGTTTTATACGATGGAAAAACTGTTACATTTATATTGTATTTTATGCTTCTGGCGTTGACTTATAAGGCACTAACTATTCGATCTCGTGGAGCAACACCCTAGAGAGAAGCCTAGGTTGCCCGGAACGTAGAAATGACCATCACTTTCAAACTGGTTGCAATTATTCCTGTTATATGATGGAAAAACTGTTGTATTTATATTGTATTTTATGCTTCGGGCGTTGACTGCTAAGGCCCTAACTATTCAATCTGTTGGATCAACGCCCTAGAGTGAAGCCTAGGTTGCTCGGAATTTAGAAATGACCATAACATTCAGGCTGGTTGAAATTATTCGTTTAATACGGTGGAAAAGCTGTTGCATCTTTATTGTATTTTATGATTCTGGCGTTGACTTCTAAGGCTCTAACTATTCGAACTGATGGACCAACGCCCTAGAGTGAAGCCTAGGTTGCCCGGAACGTAGAAATGACCATCACTTTCAAACTGGTTGCAATTATTCCTGTTATATGATGGAAAAACTGTTGTATTTTTATTGCATTTTATGCTTCTGGCGTTGACTTGTTAGGCCCTAACAATTCGATCTGGTGGAACAACGACCTAGAGTGAGGCCTAGGTAGCCCGGAACGTAGAAGTGACCATCACTTCCATACTGGTAGCAATTATTCGTTTTATATGATGGAAAAACTGTTGTATTTTTATTGCATTTTATGCTTCGGGCATTGACTTCTTAGGCCCTAACAATTCGATCTGGTGGAACAACGCCCTAGAGTGAAGCCTAGGTTGCCTGGAACGTGCAAATGACCATCACTTTCACACGGGTTGCAATTATTCCTGTTATAGGACGGAAAGACTGTTGTATTTTTATTGTATTTTATGCTTCTGGCGTTGTCTTCTGAGGCCGTTGCTATTCGATGTTGTGGAAGAACGCCATAGAGTGAAGCCTAGGTTGCCCGGAACGTAGAAATGTCCATAACTTTAATACTGGTTGCAATTATTCGTTTTATACGATGGAAAAACTGTTATATTTATATTGTATTTTATGCTTATGGCGTTGACTTATAAGGCACTAACTATACGGTCTGGTGGAGCAACACCCTAGAGAGAAGCCTAGGTTGCCCGGAACGTAGAAATGACCATCACTTTCAAACTGGTTGCAATTATTCCTGTTATATGATGGAAAAACTGTTGTATTTATATTGTATTTTATGCTTCGGGCGTTGACTGCTAAGGCCCTAACTATTCAATCTTTTGGATCAACGCCCTACAGTGAAGCCTAGGTTGCTCGGAATGTAGAAATGACCATAACATTCAGGCTGGTTGAAATTATTCGTTTAATACGGTGGAAAAGCTGTTGCATCTTTATTGTATTTTATGATTCTGGCGTTGACTTCTAAGGCTCTAACTATTCGAACTGGTGGAGCAACGCCCTAGAGTGAAGCCTAGGTTGCCCGGGAAGAAGAAATGACGTTAACTTTCATACTGGTTGCAATTATTCGTTTTATTCGATGTAAAAACTGTTATACTTATATTGTATTTTATGCTTCTGGCGTTGACTTCTATTGCACTAACTATTCGATCTGGTGGAACAGCGCCCTAGGGTGAAGCCTATGTTGCCCGGAACGTAGAAATGACCATTACTTTTACACTGGTAGCAATTATTCGTTTTATACAATGGAAAAACTGTTCTATTTATTTTGTATTTTATGCTTCGGGCGTTGACTTCTAAGGCCCTAACTGTTTGATCTGGTGGAACAACGCCCTGGGGTGAAGCCTAGGTTGCCCGGAACGTAGAAATGACCATAACTTTCACACTGGTTGCTATTATTCGTTCTATACGATGGAAAAACTGTTATATTTATATTGTATCTTATGCTTCTGGCGTTGACTTCTTAGGCCCTAACAATTCGATCTGGTGGAACAACGCCCTAGAGTTAAGCCTAGGTTGCCTGGAACGTACAAATGACCATCACTTTCACAAGGGTTGCAATGATTCCTGTTATAGGATGGAAATACTGTTGTATTTCTATTGTATTTTATGCTTCAGGCGTTGACTTCTGAGGCCGCAGCTATTCGACGTGGTGGAAGAACGCCATAGAGTGAAGCCTAGGTTGCCCGGAACGTAGAAATGACCATAACTTTCATACTGGTTGCAATTATTCGTTTTATACGATGTAAAAACTGTTATACTTATATTGTATTTTATGCTTCTGGCGTTGAATTATAAGGCACTAACTATTCGATCTGGTGGAGCAACACCCTAGAGAGAAGCCTAGGTTGCCCGGAACGTAGAAATGACCATCACTTTCAAACTGGTTGCAATTATTCCTGTTATATGATGGAAAAACTGTTGTATTTATATTGTATTTTATGCTTCGGGCGTTGACTGCTAAGGCCCTAACTATTCAATCTGTTGGATCAACGCCCTACAGTGAAGCCTAGGTTGCTCGGAATGTAGAAATGACCATAACATTCAGGCTGGTTGAAATTATTCGTTTAATACGGTGGAAAAGCTGTTGCATCTTTATTGTATTTTATGATTCTGGCGTTGACTTCTAAGGCTCTAACTATTCGAACTGGTGGAGCAACGCCCTAGAGTGAAGCCTAGGTTGCCCGGAACGTAGAAATGACCATCACTTTCAAACTGGTTGCAATTATTCCTGTTATATGATGGAAAAACTGTTGTATTTTTATTGCATTTTATGCTTCGGGCATTGACTTCTTAGGCCCTAACAATTCGATCTGGTGGAACAACGCCCTAGAGTGAAGCCTAGGTTGCCTGGAACGTGCAAATGACCATCACTTTCACACGGGTTGCAATTATTCCTGTTATATGATGGAAAAACTGTTGTATTTTTATTGCATTTTATGCTTCTGGCGTTGACTTGTTAGGCCCTAACAATTCGATCTGGTGGAACAACGACTTAGAGTGATGCCTAGGTAGCCCGGAACGTAGAAGTGACCATCACTTTCAAACTGGTTGCAATTATTCCTGTTATATGATGGAAAAACTGTTTTATTTATATTGTACTTTATGCTTCGGGCGTTGACTGCTAAGGCCCTAACTATTCAATCTGTTGGATCAACGCCCTAGAGTGAAGCCTAGGTTGCTCGGAATGTAGAAATGACCATAACATTCAGGCTGGTTGAAATTATTCGTTTAATACGGTGGAAAAGCTGTTGCATCTTTATTGTATTTTATGATTCTGGCGTTGACTTCTAAGGCCCTAACTATTCGATCTGGTGGAGCAACGCCCTAGAGTGAAGCCTAGGTTGCCCGGAACGTAGAACTGACCATCACTTTCAAACTGGTTGCAATTAATCCTTTTATACGATGGAAAAACTGTTGTATTTTTATTGCATTTTATGCTTCCGGCGTTGACTTCTAAGGCCCTAACTATTCAATCTGATGGAGCAACGCCCAAGGGTGAAGCCTATGATGCCCGGGAAGAAGAAATGACGTTAACTTTCATACTGGTTGCAATTATTCGTTTTATTCGATGGAAAAACTGTTGTATTTATATTGCATTTTATGCTTCTGGCGTTGACTTCTATTGCACTAACTATTCGATCTGGTGGAACTGCGCCCTAGAGTGAAGCCTATGTTGCCCGGAACGTAGAAATGACCATTACTTTTACACTGGTAGCAATTATTCGTTTTATACAATGGAAAAACTGTTCTATTTATTTTGTATTTTATGCTTCGGGCGTTGACTTCTAAGGCCCTAACTGTTTGATATGGTGGAGCAACGCCCTAGAGTGAAGCCTAGGTTGCCCGGAACGTAGAAATGACCATAACTTTCACACTGGTAGCTATTATTCGTTCTATACGTTGGAAAAACTGTTATATTTATATTGTATCTTATGCTTCTGGCGTTGACTTCTTAGGCCCTAACAATTCGATCTGGTGGAACAACGCCCTAGAGTGAAGCCTAGGTTGCCTGGAACGTACAAATGACCATCACTTTCACAAGGGTTGCAATTATTCCTGTTATAGGATGAAAATACTGTTGTATTTCTATTGTATTTTATGCTTCAGGCGTTGACTTCTGAGGCCGCAGCTATTCGACGTGGTGGAAGAACGCCATAGAGTGAAGCCCAGGTTGCCCGGAACGTAGAAATGACCATAACTTTCATACTGGTTGCAATTATTCGTTTTCTATGATGGAAGAACTGTTGTATTTATATTGTATTTTATGCTGCTGGCGTTCACTCCTTAGGCCCTAACTATTCGATCTGGTGGAACAACGCCCTGGGGCGAAGCCTAGGTTGCCGGAACGTAGAAATGACCATAACTTTCACACTGGTTGCTATTATTCGTTTTATACGATGGAAAAACTGTTCTATTTATTTTGTATTTTATGCTTCGGGCGTTGACTTCTAAGGCCCTAACTATTCGATCTGGTGGAACAACGCCCTGCTGTGAAGCCTAGGTTGCCCGGAACGTAGAAATGACCATAACTTTCACACTGGTTGCTATTATTCGTTCTATACGATGGAAAAACTGTTATATTTATATTGTATCTTATGCTTCTGGCGTTGACTTCTTAGGCCCTAACAATTCGATCTGGTGGAACAACGCCCTAGAGTTAAGCCTAGGTTGCCTGGAACGTACAAATGACCATCACTTTCACAAGGGTTGCAATGATTCCTGTTATAGGATGGAAATACTGTTGTATTTCTATTGTATTTTATGCTTCAGGCGATGACTTCTGAGGCCGCAGCTATTCGACGTGGTGGAAGAACGCCATAGAGTGAAGCCTATGTTGCCCGGAACGTAGAAATGACCATAACTTTCATACTGGTTGCAATTATTCGTTTTATACGATGGAAAAACTGTTACATTTATATTGTATTTTATGCTTCTGGCGTTGACTTATAAGGCACTAACTATTCGATCTCGTGGAGCAACACCCTAGAGAGAAGCCTAGGTTGCCCGGAACGTAGAAATGACCATCACTTTCAAACTGGTTGCAATTATTCCTGTTATATGATGGAAAAACTGTTGTATTTATATTGTATTTTATGCTTCGGGCGATGACTGCTAAGGCCCTAACTATTCAATCTGTTGGATCAACGCCCTAGAGTGAAGCCTAGGTTGCTCGGAATTTAGAAATGACCATAACATTCAGGCTGGTTGAAATTATTCGTTTAATACGGTGGAAAAGCTGTTGCATCTTTATTGTATTTTATGATTCTGGCGTTGACTTCTAAGGCTCTAACTATTCGAACTGATGGAGCAACGCCCTAGAGTGAAGCCTAGGTTGCCCGGAACGTAGAAATGACCATCACTTTCAAACTGGTTGCAATTATTCCTGTTATATGATGGAAAAACTGTTGTATTTTTATTGCATTTTATGCTTCTGGCGTTGACTTGTTAGGCCCTAACAATTCGATCTGGTGGAACAACGACCTAGAGTGAGGCCTAGGTAGCCCGGAACGTAGAAGTGACCATCACTTCCATACTGGTAGCAATTATTCGTTTTATATGATGGAAAAACTGTTGTATTTTTATTGCATTTTATGCTTCGGGCATTGACTTCTTAGGCCCTAACAATTCGATCTGGTGGAACAACGCCCTAGAGTGAAGCCTAGGTTGCCTGGAACGTGCAAATGACCATCACTTTCACACGGGTTGCAATTATTCCTGTTATAGGACGGAAAGACTGTTGTATTTTTATTGTATTTTATGCTTCTGGCGTTGTCTTCTGAGGCCGTTGCTATTCGATGTTGTGGAAGAACGCCATAGAGTGAAGCCTAGGTTGGCCGGAACGTAGAAATGTCCATAACTTTAATACTGGTTGCAATTATTCGTTTTATACGATGGAAAAACTGTTATATTTATATTGTATTTTATGCTTATGGCGTTGACTTATAAGGCACTAACTATACGGTCTGGTGGAGCAACACCCTAGAGAGAAGCCTAGGTTGCCCGGAACGTAGAAATGACCATTACTTTCACACTGTTTGCAATTATTCGTTTTATACGATGGAAAAACTGTTGCATCTTTATCGTATTTTATGCTTCTGGCGTTGACTTCTTAGGCCCTAGCCATTCGATCTGGTGGAACAACGCCCTAGGGTGAAGCCTAGGTTGCCCGGAACGTAGAAATGACCATAGCTTTTACACTCGTAGCAATTATTCGTTTTATACAATGGAAAAACCGTTCTATTTGTTTTGTATTTTATGCTTCTGGTGTTGACTTCTTAAGCCCTATCTATTGGATCTGGTGGACCAGCGCCCTAGAGCGAAGCCAAGGTTGCCCGGAACGTAGAAATGACCATTACTTTCACACTGGTTGCAATTATTCCTGTTATACGATGGATAAACTGTTGTATTTTTATTGTATTGTATACTTCTGGCGTGGAATTCTAAGTCTCTAGCTATTCGATCTCGTGGAGCGACGACCTAGAGTGAAGCCTAGGTTACCCAGAACGTAGAAACGACCAGTACTTTCACACTGGTGGTAGTAACACCTGTTATACGGGGGAAAAACTGTTGCATTTTTATTGTATTTTATGCTTCTGGCGTAGAATTCTAGGTCTCTAGCTATTCGATCTGGTGGAGCAACGCCCAAGCGTGAAGCCTAGGTTATCCGGACAGTAGAAATGACCATTACTTTCACACTGTTTGCAAATATACATTATATACGATGGAAAAGCTGTTGTATTTATATTGTATTTTATGCTTCTGGTGTTGACTTCTTTGTCCCTAACTATTTGATCTGGTGGAGCACCGCCCTCGAGTGAAGCCTAGGTTGCACGGAACGTAGAAAATACCATTACCTTCACACTCGCTGCAATTATTCCTGTTATACGATGGAAAAACTGTTGCATGTTTATTGGATTTTATGTTTCGTGCACTGACTTCTAAGGCCCTAACTATTCGATCTGGTGGAGCAACGCCCTAGAGTGAAGCCTAGGTTGCCCGGAACGTAGAAATGACCATTAGCTTCACGCTTGCTGCAATTATTCCTGTTATACTATGAAAAAACTGTTGTATTCTTATTCCATTTTATGCTTCAGGCGCTGACTTCTGAGGCCGTAGCTATTCGATGTGGTGGAGCAGCGCCCTAGAGTGAAGCCTATGTTGCCCGGAACGTAGAAGTGACCATAACTTTCACACTGGTTGCAATTATTCGTTTTATACGATGGAAATACTGTTGCGTTTACTTTGCATTTTATGCTTCTGGCGTTGACTTCTAAGGCCCTAACTATTCGATTAGGTGGCACAACGCCCTAGAGTGAAGCCTAGCTTGCCCGGAACGTAGAAATGACAATTACTTTCACACTGGTTGCAATTATTCCTGTTATACGATGGATAAACTGTTGTATTTTTATTGTATTGTATGCTTCTGGCGTTGAATTCTAAGTCTCTAGCTATTCGATCTGGTGGAGCGACGACCTAGAGTGAAGCCTAGGTTACCCGGAACGTAGAAACGACCAGTACTTTCACACTCGTGGTAGTAACTCCTGTTATACGGGGGAAAAACTGTTGCATTTTTATTGTATTTTATTCTTCTGGCGTAGAATTCTAGGTCTCTAGCTATTCGATCTGGTGGAGCAACGCCCAAGCGTGAAGCCTAGGTTTTCCGGACAGTAGAAATGACCATTGCTTTCACACTGTTTGCAGATATGCATTATATGCGATGGAAAAGCTGTTGTATTTATATTGGATTTTATGCTTCGGGCACTGACTTCTAAGGCCCTAACTATTCGATCTGGTGGAGCAACGCCCTAGAGTGAAGCCTAGGTTGCCCGGAACGTAGAAATGACCATACCTTTCATACTGGTTGCAATTATTCCTGTTACACGATGGAAAAACTGTTGTATTTATATTGCATTTTATGCTTCTGTCGTTGACTTTTAAGGCCCTAACTATTCGATCTGGTGGAGCAACGCCCTAGAGTGAAGCCTAGGTCGCCCGGATCGTAGAAATGACCATAACCTTCACACTGTTTGCAATTATTCATTTTATACAATGGAAAAACTGTTGTATTTATATCGTATTCTATGCTTCTGGCGTTGATTTCTAAGGCCGTAGCTATTCGATGTGGTGGAGCAACGCCCTAGACTGAAGCCTAGGTTGCCCGGAACGTAGAAATGTCCATACCTTTCACACTGGTTGCAATTATTCCTGTTATACGATGGAAAAACTGTTGCATTTATATTGTATTTTATGCTTCTGGCGTTTACTTCTAAGGCTCTAACTATTCGATCTGTTGGAGCAACGCCCTAGAGTGAAGCCTAGGTCGCCCGGATCGTAGAAATGACCATAACCTTCACACTGGTTGCAATTATTCCTGCTATACGATGGAAAAACTGTTGCATTTATATTGTATTTTATGCTTCTGGCGTTTACTTCTAAGGCTCTAACTATTCGATCTGTTGGAGCAACGCCCTAGAGTGAAGCCTAGGTCGCCCGGATCGTGGAAATGACCATAACCTTCATACTGTTTGCAATTATTCATTTTATACAATGGAAGAACTGTTGTATTTATATTGTATTCTATGCTTCTGGCGTCGATTTCTAAGGTTGTATCTATTCGATGTGGTGGAGCAACGCCCTAGACTGAAGCCTAGGTTGCCCGGAACGTAGAAATGGCCATTACTTTCACACTGGTTGCAATTATTCGTTTTATACGCTGGAGAAACTGTTGTACATATATCGTATTTTATGCTTCTGTCGTTGAATTCTAAGTCCCTACCTATTGGATCTGGTGGAGCAACGCCCTCGAGTGAAGCCTCGGTTGCCCGGAACGTAGAAAAACCATAACTTTCATACCGGTTGCATTATTCGTTGTATACGATGGAAAGGCTGTTGTATTTATATTGTATTTTATGCTTCAGGCGTTGACTTCGAAGGCCGTAGCTATTCGATCTGGTGGAGCAACGCCCAAGCGTGAAGCCTAGGTTATCCGGACAGTAGAAATGACCATTAATTTCACACTGTTTGCAAATATACATTATATACGATGGAAAAGCTGTTGTATTTATATTGTATTTTATGCTTCTGGCGCTGACTTCTAGGGCCCTAACTATTCGATGTGGAGGAGCAACGCCCTAGAGCGAAACTTAGGTTGCCCGGAACGTAGAAATGATCATTACTTTCACACTGGTTATAATTATTCCTGTCATAAGATGGACAAACAGTTGGATTTTTATTGCACTTTATGCTTCTGGCGTTGAATTATAAGTCCCTAGCTACTCGATGTGTTGGAGCGACGCCCTAGAGTAGAGCCTATGTTGCCCGCAACTTAGAAATGACCATTACTTCCACACTGGATGCAATTATTCGTTTTAGACATTGGAAAAGCTGTTGTATTTACATTGTATTTTATGCTTCTGGCGTTGACTTCTAAGGCCCTATATATTCGAACTGGTGGAGCAATGCATCAGACTTAAGTCTAGTATGCACGGAAAGTAGAAATAGCCATTACTTTCACACTGGTTGCAATTATTCGTTTTATACGATGGAGAAACTGTTGTACATATATCGTATTTTATGCTTCTGTCGTTGAATTCTATGTCCCTACCTATTCGATCTGGTGGAGCAACGCCCTAGAGTGAAGCCTAGGTCGCCCGGAACGTAGAAATGAGCATAACTTTCACACTGGTTGCAATTATTCGTTTTATACAACGGAAAAGCTGATGTATTTACATTGTATTTTATGCTTCTGGCCTTGACTTCCAAGGCTCTAAGTATTCGAACTGGTGGAGCAGTGCCTCAGAGTTAAGTCTAGGATGCCCGGAAAGTAGAAATGGCCATTACTTTCACAGTGGTTGCAATTATTCGTTTCATACGATGGAGAAACTGTTGTACATATATCGTATTTTATGCTCCTGTCGTTGAATTCTAAGTCCCTACCCATTCGATCTGGTGGAGCAACGCCCTCGAGTGAAGCCTAGGTTGCCCGGAACGTAGAAATGATCATCACTTTCACACTGGCTGCAATAATTCCTGATATACGATGGAAAAACTGTTCTATTTTTATTGTATTTTATGCTTCAGGTGTTGACTTCTTAAGCGCTATCTATTGGATCTGGTGTACCAGCGCCCTAGAGTGAAGTCTAGGTTGCTCGGAACGTAGAAACGACCGTTACTTTCACACTGTGTGCAGATGTACATTATATACGATGGAAAAGCTGTTGTATTTATTTTGTATTTTATGCTTCTGGCGCTGACTTCTAGGGCCCTAACTATTCGATGTGGAGGAGCAACGCCCTAGAGCGAAACTTAGGTTGCCCGGAACGTAGAAATGATCATTACTTTCACACTGGTTATAATTATTCCTGTCAAAAGATGGACAAACAGTTGGATTTTTATTGCACTTTATGCTTCTGGCGTTGAATTATAAGTCCCTAGCTACTCGATGTGTTGGAGCGACGCCCTAGAGTAGAGCCTATGTTGCCCGCAACTTAGAAATGACCATTACTTCCACACTGGATGCAATTATTCGTTTTAGACATTGGAAAAGCTGTTGTATTTACATTGTATTTTATGCTTCTGGCGTTGACTTCTAAGGCCCTATATATTCGAACTGGTGGAGCAATGCCTCAGAGTTAAGTCTAGTATGCACGGAAAGTAGAAATAGCCATTACTTTCACACTGGTTGCAATTATTCGTTCTATACGATGGAGAAACTGTTGTACATATATCGTATTTTATGCTTCTGTCGTTGAATTCTAAGTCCCTACCTATTCGATCTGGAGGAGCAACGCCCTCGAGTGAAGCCTAGGTTGCCCGGAACGTGGAAATGACAATCACTTTCACACTGGTTGCAATTATTCCTGTTATACGATGGAAAAACTGTTGTATTTATATTGTATTTTAAGTTTCAGGCGTCGACTTCTTTGGCCCTCACTATTCGACCTTGTGGAACAACGCCGTAGGGTGAAGCCTAGGTTGCCCGGAACGTAGAAATGACCATTACCTTCACGCTTGTTGCAATTATTCCTGTTATACGAAGATAAAACTGTTGTATTTTTATGGTATTTTAGGCTTCAGGCGTTTAGTTATAAGTCCCTAGCTATTCGATCAGGTGGAGCAACGCCCTGGTGTGGAGCCTTGGTTGCTCGGAACGTAGAAATGACCATTACTTTCACACTGGTTGCAATTATTCTTTTTATACGATGCAAGGACTTTTGCATTTTTATAGCATTTTATGCTTCTGGCGTTGACTTCTTAGGCCCTAACTATTCGACCTGGTGGTACAACGCTCCGGAGTGAAGTCTAGGTTGCTCGGAACGTAGAAATGACCATTACTTTCACACTGTTTGCAATTATTCATTTTACACGATGGCAAAGCTGCTGTAGTTATATTGTATTTTATGCTTCTGACTTTGACCTCTAAGGCCGTAGCTATTAGGTGTGGTGGAGCAACTTCCTAGAGTGAAGCCTAGGTTGCCCGGAACGTAGAAATGGCCACTACTTTCACACTGTTTCCAATTATTCATTTTATACGATGGAAAAGCTGTTGTATTTATTTTGTATTTTATGTTTCTGGCGTTGACTTCTTAGGCCCTAACTATTCGATCTGGTGGAGCAACGCCCTAGAGTGAAACCTAGGTTGCCAGGAACGTAGAAATGACCATTACTTTCACACTGGTTGCAAATATACATTATATACGATGGAAAACCTGTTGTATTTATATTGTATTTTACGCTTCTGGCGTTGACTTCTAAGGCCCTAACTATTCGATCTGGTGGAGCAACGCCCTAGAGTGAAGCCTAGGTTGTCCGGAACGTAGAAGTAACCATAACTTTCACACTGGTTGCAATGATTCGTTTTATACGATGGAAAAGCTGTTGTATTTATATGGTGTTTTATGATTCTGGCACTGACTTCTTAGGCTCTAAGTATTCCATGTGGTGGAACAACGCCCTACGGTGAAGACTAGGTTGCCCTGAACGTAGAAATGACCATAACTATCACACTGGTACCAATTATTCGTTTTATACAATGGAAATACTGTTCTACTTATTTTGTATTTTATGCTTCTGGCGTTGACTTCTTAGGCCCTAACTATTCGATCTGGTGGAGCAACGCCCTAGAGTGACGCCTAGGTTGCTCGGAACGTAGAAATGACCAGTACTTTCACACTGTTTACAATTACTCATTTTATACGGTGGAAAAACTGTTGTATTTATATTGTATTTTATGCTTCTGGCGTTCACTTCTTTGGCCCTCACTATTCGACCTTGTGGAACAACGCCGTAGGGTGAAGCCTAGGTTGCCCGGAACGTAGAAATGACCATTACCTTCACGCTTGTTGCAATTATTCCTGTTATACGAAGATAAAACTGTTGTATTTTTATGGTATTTTATGCTTCAGGCGTTGACTTCTAAGGCCGGAGCTATTCTATGTGGCGGAGGTACACACTAGAGTGTAGCCTAGGTTGCCCGGAACGTAGAAATGACCATTACTTTCATACTGCTTGCAAATATACATTATATACGATGGAAAAGCTGTTGTATTTATATCGTATTTTATGCTTCTGGCGTTGACTTCTTAGGCCCTAACTATTCCATCTGGTGTAACAACGCCCTAGAGTGAAGCCTAGATTGCACGGAACGTAGAAATGACCATAACTTTCACACTGGTTGCAATTATTCGTTTTATACGATGGAAAAGCTGTTGTATTTATATCGTATTTTATGCTTCTGGCGTTGACTTCTAAGGCCCGAGCTATGCGATCAGGTGGAGCAACGCCTTAGAGTGAAGCCTAGGTTGTCCGGAACGTAGAAATGACCATAACTTTCAAACTGGTTGGAATTATTCGTACTATACGATGGAAAAACTGGTGTATTTATTTTGTATTTGGTGCTTCTGACGTTGACTTCTTAGGCCCTAACTATTCGAGCTGGAGGAGCAACGCCATAGAGTGAATCGTAGGTTGCCGGTACGTAGAAATGACCAGTACTTTCACACTGGTTGCAGTTATTCCTGTTTTAGGATGGAAAAACTGTTGCATCTTTATTGTATTTTATGCTTCTGGCGTTGACTTCTTAGGCCCTAACTATTTGATCAGTTGGAGCACCGCCCTAGAGTGAAGCCTAGGTTGCTCTGAACGTAGAAAAGACCACTACGTTCAAACTGGTTGCAATTACACCTCCTATACGATGGAAAAACTCTTGTATCTCTATTGTGTTATATGCTTCTGGCGTTGACTTCTTAGGCCCTAGCTATTCGATCTGTTGGAGGACCGCCCTAGAGTGAAGCCTAGGTTGCCCGGAACGTAGAAATAACCATTACTTTCACACTGGTTGCAATTATTCGTTTTATACGATGGAAAAGCTGTTGTATTTATATCGTATTTTATGCTTCTGGCGTTGACTTCTTAGGCCCTAACTATTCCATCTGGCGGAGCAACGCACTAGGGTGAAGCCTAGGTTGCTCGGAACGTAGAAATGACCATTACTTTCACACTGTTTGCAATTATTCATTTTACAGGATGGCAAAGCTGCTGTAGTTATATTGTATTTTATGCTTCTGGCTTTGACCTCTAAGGCCGTAGCTATTAGGTGTGGTGGAGCAACTTCCTAGAGTGAAGCCTAGGTTGCCCGGAACGTAGAAATGACCACTACTTTCACACTGTTTCCAATTATTCATTTTATACGATGGAAAAGCTGTTGTATTTATTTTGTATTTTATGCTTCTGGCGTCGACTTCTTAGGCCCTAACTATTCGATCTGGTGGAGCAACGCCCTAGAGTGAAGCCTAGGTTGTCCGGAACGTAGAAGTAACCATAACTTTCACACTGTTTGCACATATACATTATATATGATGGAAAAGCTGTGGTATTTATATTGTATTTTACGCTTCTGGCGTTTACTTCTAAGGCCCTAACTATTCGATCTGGTGGAGAAACGCCCTACAGTGACGCCTAGGTTGCCCGGAACATAGAAATGACCATTACTTTCACAATGTTTACAATTATTCGTTTTATACGATGGAAAAGCTGTTGTATTTATATTGTATTTTATGCTTCTGGCGTTGACTTCTTAGGCCCTAACTATTCGATCTGGTGGAGCAACGCCCTAGAGTGAAACCTAGGTTGCCAGGAACGTAGAAATGACCATTACTTTCACACTGGTTGCAAATATACATTATATACGATGGAAAACCTGTTGTATTTATATTGTATTTTACGCTTCTGGCGTTGACTTCTAAGGCCCTAACTATTCGATCTGGTGGAGCAACGCCCTAGAGTAAAGCCTAGGTTGTCCGGTACGTAGAAGTAACCATAACTTTCACACTGGTTGCAATTATTCGTTTTATACGATGGAAAAGCTGTTGTATTTATATCGTATTTTATGCTTCTGGCGTTGACTTCTTAGGCCCTAACTATTCCATCTGGCGGAGCAACGCACTAGGGTGAAGCCTAGGTTGCTCGGAACGTAGAAATGACCATTACTTTCACACTGTTTGCAATTATTCATTTTACAGGATGGCAAAGCTGCTGTAGTTATATTGTATTTTATGCTTCTGACTTTGACCTCTAAGGCCGTAGCTATTAGGTGTGGTGGAGCAACTTCCTAGAGTGAAGCCTAGGTTGCCCGGAACGTAGAAATGGCCACTACTTTCACACTGTTTCCAATTATTCATTTTATACGATGGAAAAGCTGTTGTATTTATTTTGTATTTTATGTTTCTGGCGTTGACTTCTTAGGCCCTAACTATTCGATCTGGTGGAGCAACGCCCTAGAGTGAAACCTAGGTTGCCAGGAACGTAGAAATGACCATTACTTTCACACTGGTTGCAAATATACATTATATACGATGGAAAACCTGTTGTATTTATATTGTATTTTACGCTTCTGGCGTTGACTTCTAAGGCCCTAACTATTCGATCTGGTGGAGCAACGCCCTAGAGTGAAGCCTAGGTTGTCCGGAACGTAGAAGTAACCATAACTTTCACACTGGTTGCAATGATTCGTTTTATACGATGGAAAAGCTGTTGTATTTATATGGTGTTTTATGATTCTGGCACTGACTTCTTAGGCTCTAAGTATTCCATGTGGTGGAACAACGCCCTACGGTGAAGACTAGGTTGCCCTGAACGTAGAAATGACCATAACTATCACACTGGTACCAATTATTCGTTTTATACAATGGAAATACTGTTCTACTTATTTTGTATTTTATGCTTCTGGCGTTGACTTCTTAGGCCCTAACTATTCGATCTGGTGGAGCAACGCCCTAGAGTGACGCCTAGGTTGCTCGGAACGTAGAAATGACCAGTACTTTCACACTGTTTACAATTACTCATTTTATACGGTGGAAAAACTGTTGTATTTATATTGTATTTTATGCTTCTGGCGTTCACTTCTTTGGCCCTCACTATTCGACCTTGTGGAACAACGCCGTAGGGTGAAGCCTAGGTTGCCCGGAACGTAGAAATGACCATTACCTTCACGCTTGTTGCAATTATTCCTGTTATACGAAGATAAAACTGTTGTATTTTTATGGTATTTTATGCTTCAGGCGTTGACTTCTAAGGCCGGAGCTATTCTATGTGGCGGAGGTACACACTAGAGTGTAGCCTAGGTTGCCCGGAACGTAGAAATGACCATTACTTTCATACTGCTTGCAAATATACATTATATACGATGGAAAAGCTGTTGTATTTATATCGTATTTTATGCTTCTGGCGTTGACTTCTTAGGCCCTAACTATTCCATCTGGTGTAACAACGCCCTAGAGTGAAGCCTAGATTGCACGGAACGTAGAAATGACCATAACTTTCACACTGGTTGCAATTATTCGTTTTATACGATGGAAAAGCTGTTGTATTTATATCGTATTTTATGCTTCTGGCGTTGACTTCTAAGGCCCGAGCTATGCGATCAGGTGGAGCAACGCCTTAGAGTGAAGCCTAGGTTGTCCGGAACGTAGAAATGACCATAACTTTCAAACTGGTTGGAATTATTCGTACTATACGATGGAAAAACTGGTGTATTTATTTTGTATTTGGTGCTTCTGACGTTGACTTCTTAGGCCCTAACTATTCGAGCTGGAGGAGCAACGCCATAGAGTGAATCGTAGGTTGCCGGTACGTAGAAATGACCAGTACTTTCACACTGGTTGCAGTTATTCCTGTTTTAGGATGGAAAAACTGTTGCATCTTTATTGTATTTTATGCTTCTGGCGTTGACTTCTTAGGCCCTAACTATTTGATCAGTTGGAGCACCGCCCTAGAGTGAAGCCTAGGTTGCTCTGAACGTAGAAAAGACCACTACGTTCAAACTGGTTGCAATTACACCTCCTATACGATGGAAAAACTCTTGTATCTCTATTGTGTTATATGCTTCTGGCGTTGACTTCTTAGGCCCTAGCTATTCGATCTGTTGGAGGACCGCCCTAGAGTGAAGCCTAGGTTGCCCGGAACGTAGAAATAACCATTACTTTCACACTGGTTGCAATTATTCGTTTTATACGATGGAAAAGCTGTTGTATTTATATCGTATTTTATGCTTCTGGCGTTGACTTCTTAGGCCCTAACTATTCCATCTGGCGGAGCAACGCACTAGGGTGAAGCCTAGGTTGCTCGGAACGTAGAAATGACCATTACTTTCACACTGTTTGCAATTATTCATTTTACAGGATGGCAAAGCTGCTGTAGTTATATTGTATTTTATGCTTCTGGCTTTGACCTCTAAGGCCGTAGCTATTAGGTGTGGTGGAGCAACTTCCTAGAGTGAAGCCTAGGTTGCCCGGAACGTAGAAATGACCACTACTTTCACACTGTTTCCAATTATTCATTTTATACGATGGAAAAGCTGTTGTATTTATTTTGTATTTTATGCTTCTGGCGTCGACTTCTTAGGCCCTAACTATTCGATCTGGTGGAGCAACGCCCTAGAGTGAAGCCTAGGTTGTCCGGAACGTAGAAGTAACCATAACTTTCACACTGTTTGCACATATACATTATATATGATGGAAAAGCTGTGGTATTTATATTGTATTTTACGCTTCTGGCGTTTACTTCTAAGGCCCTAACTATTCGATCTGGTGGAGAAACGCCCTACAGTGACGCCTAGGTTGCCCGGAACATAGAAATGACCATTACTTTCACAATGTTTACAATTATTCGTTTTATACGATGGAAAAGCTGTTGTATTTATATTGTATTTTATGCTTCTGGCGTTGACTTCTTAGGCCCTAACTATTCGATCTGGTGGAGCAACGCCCTAGAGTGAAACCTAGGTTGCCAGGAACGTAGAAATGACCATTACTTTCACACTGGTTGCAAATATACATTATATACGATGGAAAACCTGTTGTATTTATATTGTATTTTACGCTTCTGGCGTTGACTTCTAAGGCCCTAACTATTCGATCTGGTGGAGCAACGCCCTAGAGTAAAGCCTAGGTTGTCCGGTACGTAGAAGTAACCATAACTTTCACACTGGTTGCAATTATTCGTTTTATACGATGGAAAAGCTGTTGTATTTATATCGTATTTTATGCTTCTGGCGTTGACTTCTTAGGCCCTAACTATTCCATCTGGCGGAGCAACGCACTAGGGTGAAGCCTAGGTTGCTCGGAACGTAGAAATGACCATTACTTTCACACTGTTTGCAATTATTCATTTTACAGGATGGCAAAGCTGCTGTAGTTATATTGTATTTTATGCTTCTGGCTTTGACCTCTAAGGCCGTAGCTATTAGGTGTGGTGGAGCAACTTCCTAGAGTGAAGCCTAGGTTGCCCGGAACGTAGAAATGACCACTACTTTCACACTGTTTCCAATTATTCATTTTATACGATGGAAAAGCTGTTGTATTTATTTTGTATTTTATGCTTCTGGCGTCGACTTCTTAGGCCCTAACTATTCGATCTGGTGGAGCAACGCCCTAGAGTGAAGCCTAGGTTGTCCGGAACGTAGAAGTAACCATAACTTTCACACTGTTTGCACATATACATTATATATGATGGAAAAGCTGTGGTATTTATATTGTATTTTACGCTTCTGGCGTTTACTTCTAAGGCCCTAACTATTCGATCTGGTGGAGAAACGCCCTACAGTGACGCCTAGGTTGCCCGGAACATAGAAATGACCATTACTTTCACAATGTTTACAATTATTCGTTTTATACGATGGAAAAGCTGTTGTATTTATATTGTATTTTATGCTTCTGGCGTTGACTTCTTAGGCCCTAACTATTCGATCTGGTGGAGCAACGCCCTAGAGTGAAACCTAGGTTGCCAGGAACGTAGAAATGACCATTACTTTCACACTGGTTGCAAATATACATTATATACGATGGAAAACCTGTTGTATTTATATTGTATTTTACGCTTCTGGCGTTGACTTCTAAGGCCCTAACTATTCGATCTGGTGGAGCAACGCCCTAGAGTAAAGCCTAGGTTGTCCGGTACGTAGAAGTAACCATAACTTTCACACTGGTTGCAATTATTCGTTTTATACGATGGAAAGGCTGCTGTATTTATATGGTATTTTATGATTCTGGCACTGACTTCTTAGGTTCAAAGTATTCCATGTGGTGGAACAACGCCCTACGGTGAAGCCTAGGTTGCCCTGAACGTAGAAATGACCATAACTTTCACACTGGTAACAATTATTCGTTTTATACAATGGAAATACTGTTCTACTTATTTTGTATTTCATGCTTCTGGCGTTGACTTCTTAGGCCCTAACTATTCGATCTGGTGGAGCAACGCCCTAGAGTGACGCCTAGGTTGCCCGGAACATAGAAATGACCATTCCTTTCACAATGTTTACAATTATTCGTTTTATACGATGGAAAAGCTGTTGTATTTATTTTGTATTTTATGCTTCTGGCGTTGACTTCTTAGGCCCTAACTATTCGATCTGGAGGAGCAACACCCTAGAGTGAAGCCTAGGTTGCCCGGAACGTAGAACACACCTTTAGCTTCACACTGGTTGCAATTATTCCTGTTATACGATGGAAAAACTGTTGCATCTTTATTGTATTTTATGCTTCTGGCGTTGACTTCTAAGGCCCTATCTATTCGATCTGGTGGAGCAACGCCCTAGAGTGAAGCCTAGGTTGTCCGGAACGTAGAAATGACCATAACTTTCAAACTGGTTGCAATTATTCGTTTTATACGATGGAAAAGCTGCTGTATTTATATCGTATTTTATGCTTCTGGCGTTGACTTCTTAGGCCCTAACTATTCCATCTGGCGGAACAACGCACTAGGGTGAAGCCTAGGTTGTCCGGAACGTAGAAATGACCATTACTTTCACACTGTTTGCAAATATACGTTATATACGTTGGAAAACCTGTTGTATTCATATTGCATTTTACGCTTCTCTGCGTTGACTTCTAAGGCCCAAACTATTCGATCTGGTAGTTCAACGCCCTATAGTGAGGCCTACGTTGTCCGGAACGTAGAAGTAACCATAATTTTGACACTGGTTGCAATTATTCGTTTTATACGATGGAGAAGCTGTTGTATTTATATGGCATTTTCTGATTCTGGCGTTGACTTCTTAGGCCCTAAGTATTCCATCTGGTGGAACAACGCCCTAGGGTGAAGCCTAGGTTGCCCGGAACGTAGAAATGACCATAACTTTCACACTGGTAGCAATTATTCGTTTTATACAATGGAAAAACTGTTCTACTTATTTTGTATTTTATGCTTCGGGCGTTGACTTCTAAGGCCCTACCTATTCGATCTGGTGGAGCAACGCCGTAGAGTGAAGCCTAGGTTGCTCGGAACGTAGAAATGACCAGTACTTTCACACTGTTTACAATTACTCATTTTATACGGTGGAAAACTGTTGTATTTATATTGTATTTTATGCTTCTGGCGTTCACTTCTTTGGCCCTCACTATTCGACCTTGTGGAACAACGCCGTAGGGTGAAGCCTAGGTTGCCCGGAACGTAGAAATGACCATTATTTTCAGGCTTGTTGCAATTATTCCTGTTATACGAAGATAAAACTGTTGTATTTTTATGGTATTTTATGCTTCAGGCATTGACTTCTAAGGCCGGAGCTATTCTATGTGGTGGAGCTACACACTAGAGTGTAGCCTAAGTTGCCCGGAACGTAGAAATGACCATTACTTTCACACTGGTTGCAATTATTCGTTTTATACGATGGAAAAGCTGTTGCATTTTTATTGCATTTTATGCCTCGGGCGTTGACTTCTAAGGCCCTAACTATTCAATCTGTCAGAGCAACGCCCTAGGGTGAAGCCTAGGTTGCGCAGAACGTAGAAATGACCATTACTTTCACACAGGTTGCAATTATTCGTTTTATACGATGGAAAAGCTGTTGTATTTATATCGTATTTGATGCTTCTCGCGTTCACTTCTTAGGTCCTAGCTATTCGGTCTGGAGGAGCCACGCCCTAGAGTGAAGCCTAGGTTGCCCGGAACGTAGAAATGACCATTACTATCACATTGGTTGCAATTATTCGTTTTATACTATAGAAAAACAGGTGTATTTATTTTGTATTTTACGCTTCTGGCGTTGAATTCTAACTCCCTAACTATTCGATCTGGTGGTGCAACGCACTAGAGTGAAGCCTAGGTTGTCCGGAACGTAGAAATGACCATTACTTTCACACTGTATGCAAATATACATTATATACGATGGAAAACCTGTTGTATTTATATTGTATTTTATGCTTCTGGCGTTGACTTCTTAGGCCCTAGCTATTTGATCTGGTGGAGCACCGCCCTAGAGTGAAGACTAGGTTGCCCTGAACGTAGAACGCACCATTACCTTCACACTGGTTGCAATTATTGCTGTTATACGATGGAAAAACTGTTGCATCTTTATTGTATTTTATACTTCTGGAGTTGACTTCTTAGGCCCTATCTATTCGATCTGGTGAAGCAACGCCCTAGAGTGAAGCCTAGGTTGTCCGGAACGTAGAAATGACCATAACATTCACACTGGTTGCAATTATTCGTTTTATACGATGGAAAAGCTGTTGTATTTATATCGTATTTTATGCTTCTGGCGTTGACTTCTTAGGCCCTAACTATTCCATCTGGTGGAACAACGCACTAGGGTGAAGCCTAGGTTGCCCGGAACGTATAAATGACCATAACTTTCACACTGGTAGCAATTATTCGTTTTATAGAATGGAGAAACTGTTCTATTTATTTTGTATTTTATGCTTCGGCCGTTGACTTCTAAGGCCCTAACTATTCGATCTGGTGGAGCAACGCCCTAGAGTGAAACCTAGGTTGCCCGGAACGTACAAATGAGCATCACTTTGAAACTGGTTGCAATTATTCGTTCTATACGATGGAAAAACTGCTGTATTTATTTTGTATTTGGTGCTCCTGACGTTGACTTCTTAGGCCCTAACTATTCGATCTGGAGGAGCAACGCCATAGAGTGAATCGTAGGTTGCCGGTACGTAGAAATGACCAGTACTTTCACACTGGTTGCAGTTATTCCTGTTTTAGGATGGAAAAACTGTTGCATCTTTATTGTATTTTATGCTTCTGGCGTTGACTTCTTAGGCCCTAACTATTTGATCAGTTGGAGCACCGCCCTAGAGTGAAGCCTAGGTTGCCCTGAACGTAGAAAAGACCACTACGTTCAAACTGGTTGCAATTACTCCTCCTATACGATGGAAAAACTCTTGTATCTCTATTGTGTTATATGCTTCTGGCGTTGACTTCTTAGGCCCTAGCTATTCGATCTGTTGGAGCAACGCCCTAGAGTGAAGCCTAGGTAGCCCGGAACGTAGAAATAACCATTACTTTCACACTGGTTGCAATTATTCGTTCTATACGATGGATAAACTGGTGTATTTATTTTGTATTTGGTGCTTCTGGCGTTGACTTCTTAGGCCCTAACTATTCGATCTGGTGGAGCAACGCCATAGAGTGAATCGTAGGTTGCCGGGACCTAGAAATGACCATTACATTCACACTGGTTGCAATTATTCCTGTTATACGATGGAAAAACTGTTGTATTTATATTGTATTTTATGTTTCTGGCGTTGACTTCTAAGTCCCTATCTAGTCGATATGGTAGATCAACGACCTAGAGTGAGACCCAGGTTACCCGGAACGTAGAAGTGACCAGTACTTTCACACTGGTTGCAGTTATTCCAGTTATACGATGGAAAAACTGTTGCATCTTTATCGTGTTTTCTGCTTCTGGCGTTGACTTCTAAGGCCCTAACTATTCGATCTGGTGGAGCAACACCCTAGAGTGAATTCTAGGTCGCTCGGAATGTAGAAATGTCCATAACTTTCACATTGTTTGCAAATATACATTATATACGATGGAAAAGCTGTTGTATTTATATTGCATTTTATGCTTCTGGCGTTGACTTCTTAGGCCTTAACTATACGATCTGGTGGAACAACGCAGTAGGGTGAAGCCTAGGTTGTCCGGAACGTAGAAATGACCGTTACTTTCACACTGTTTGCAAATATACATTATATTCGATGGAAAAGCTGTTGTATTTATATTGCATTTTATGCTTCTGGCGTTGACATTTTAGGCCCTAACTATTCGATCTGGAGGAGCAACACCCTAGAGTGAAGCCTAGGTTGCCCGGAACGTAGAACACACCTTTACCTTCACACTGGTTGCAATTATTCCTGTTATACGTTGGAAAAACTGTTGCATCTTTATTGTATTTTATGCTTCTGGCGTTGACTTCTAAGGCCCTATCTATTCGATCTGGTGGAGCAACTCCCTAGGGTGAAGCCTAGGTTGCCCGGAACGTATAAATGACCATAACTTTCACACTGGTAGCAATTATTCGTTTTATACAATGGAAAACCTGTTCGATTTATTTTGTATTTTATGCTTCTGGCGTTGACTTCGTAGGCCCTAAATATTCCAGCTGGTGGACCATCGCCCTAGAGTGAAACCTAGGTTGCCCGGAACGTAGAAATGGCCATTACATTCACACTGGTTGCAATTATTCCTGTTATACGATGGAAAAACTGTTGCATCTTTATTGTATTTTATGCTTCGGGCGTTGACTTCTAAGGCCCTAACTATGCGATCTGGTGGAGCAACGCCCTAGAGTGCAGCCTAGGTAGCCCGGAACGTAGAAATGACCATAACTTTCACACTGATTGCTATTATTCGTTTTATACGATGGAATAATTTTTATATTTATATTGTATATTATGCTTCTTGCGTTGACTTCTTAGGCCCTAGCATTTCGATCTGGTGGAACAACGCCCTAGAGTGAAGCCTCGGTTGCCCGGAACGTAGAAATGTCCATCACTTTCACACTGGTTGCAATTATTCCTGTTATACGATGGAACAACTCGTGTATATTTATTGTATTTTATGCTTCGGGCGTTGACTTCTATGGCCCTACCTATTCGATCTGGTGGAACAACACCCTACAGTGAAGCCTAGGTTGCCCAGAACGTAGATATGACCATAACCTTCACACAGGTTGCAATTATACGTTTTATACGATGGAAAGACTGTTGCATTTATTTTGTAGTTTATGCATGTGGCGTTAACTTCTAAGGCCCTAACTCTTCGATCTGGTGGAGCAACGCCTCAGAGTTAAGCCTAGGATGCCCGAAAAGTCGAAATGATCATTACTTTCGCACTGGTTGCAATTATTCATTTTATACGATGAAAAAACTGTTGTACATATATTGTATTTTATCCTTCTGGCGTTGAATTCTACGTCCCTAGCTATTCGATCTATTGGAGCGACGCCCTAGAGTGAAACCTAGGTTGCCCGGAACGTAGAAATGACCATCACTTTCAAACTGGTTGGAATCATTCCTGTTATACGATGGAAAAACTGTTGTACTTTTATTGCATTTTATGCTTCTGGCGTTGACTTCTTAGGCCCTAAATATTCGAGCTGGTGGAGCAACGCCCTAGAGTGAAACGTAGGTTGCCCGGAACGTAGAAATGGCCATTACTATCACACTGGTTGCAATTATTCGTTTTATACTATAGAAAAACAGGTGTATTTATTTTGTATTTTACGCTTCTGGCGTTGAATTCTAACTCCCTAACTATTCGATCTGGTGGTGCAACGCACTAGAGTGAAGCCTAGGTTGTCCGGAACGTAGAAATGACCATTACTTTCACACTGTATGCAAATATACATTATATACGATGGAATACCTGTTGTATTTATATTGTATTTTATGCTTCTGGCGTTGACTTCTTAGGCCCTAGCTATTTGATCTGGTGGAGCACCGCCCTAGAGTGAAGACTAGGTTGCCCTGAACGTAGAACGCACCATTACCTTCACACTGGTTGCAATTATTGCTGTTATACGATGGAAAAACTGTTGCATCTTTATTGTATTTTATACTTCTGGAGTTGACTTCTTAGGCCCTTTCTATTCGATCTGGTGAAGCAACGCCCTAGAGTGAAGCCTAGGTTGTCCGGAACGTAGAAATGACCATAACTTTCACACTGGTTGCAATTATTCGTTTTATACGATGGAAAAGCTGTTGTATTTATATCGTATTTTATGCTTCTGGCGTTGACTTCTTAGGCCCTAACTATTCCATCTGGTGGAACAACGCACTAGGGTGAAGCCTAGGTTGCCCGGAACGTATAAATGACCATAACTTTCACACTGGTAACAATTATTCGTTTTATAGAATGGAGAAACTGTTCTATTTATTTTGTATTTTATGCTTCGGCCGTTGACTTCTAAGGCCCTAACTATTCGATCTGGTGGAGCAACGCCCTAGAGTGAAACCTAGGTTGCCCGGAACGTACAAATGAGCATCACTTTGAAACTGGTTGCAATTATTCGTTCTATACGATGGAAAAACTGGTGTATTTATTTTGTATTTGGTGCTCCTGACGTTGACTTCTTAGGCCCTAACTATTCGATCTGGAGGAGCAACGCCATAGAGTGAATCGTAGGTTGCCGGTACGTAGAAATGACCAGTACTTTCACACTGGTTGCAGTTATTCCTGTTTTAGGATGGAAAAACTGTTGCATCTTTATTGTATTTTATGCTTCTGGCGTTGACTTCTTAGGCCCTAACTATTTGATCAGTTGGAGCACCGCCCTAGAGTGAAGCCTAGGTTGCCCTGAACGTAGAAAAGACCACTACGTTCAAACTGGTTGCAATTACTCCTCCTATACGATGGAAAAACTCTTGTATCTCTATTGTGTTATATGCTTCTGGCGTTGACTTCTTAGGCCCTAGCTATTCGATCTGTTGGAGCAACGCCCTAGAGTGAAGCCTAGGTAGCCCGGAACGTAGAAATAACCATTACTTTCACACTGGTTGCAATTATTCGTTCTATACGATGGATAAACTGGTGTATTTATTTTGTATTTGGTGCTTCTGGCGTTGACTTCTTAGGCCCTAACTATTCGATCTGGTGGAGCAACGCCATAGAGTGAATCGTAGGTTGCCGGGACCTAGAAATGACCATTACATTCACACTGGTTGCAATTATTCCTGTTATACGATGGAAAAACTGTTGTATCTATATTGTATTTTATGTTTCTGGCGTTGACTTCTAAGTCCCTATCTAGTCGATATGGTGGATCAACGACCTAGAGTGAGACCCAGGTTACCCGGAACGTAGAAGTGACCAGTACTTTCACACTGGTTGCAGTTATTCCAGTTATACGATGGAAAAACTGTTGCATCTTTATCGTGTTTTCTGCTTCTGGCGTTGACTTCTAAGGCCCTAACTATTCGATCTGGTGGAGCAACACCCTAGAGTGAATTCTAGGTCGCTCGGAATGTAGAAATGTCCATAACTTTCACATTGTTTGCAAATATACATTATATACGATGGAAAAGCTGTTGTATTTATATTGCATTTTATGCTTCTGGCGTTGACTTCTTAGGCCTTAACTATACGATCTGGTGGAACAACGCAGTAGGGTGAAGCCTAGGTTGTCCGGAACGTAGAAATGACCGTTACTTTCACACTGTTTGCAAATATACATTATATTCGATGGAAAAGCTGTTGTATTTATATTGCATTTTATGCTTCTGGCGTTGACATTTTAGGCCCTAACTATTCGATCTGGAGGAGCAACACCCTAGAGTGAAGCCTAGGTTGCCCGGAACGTAGAACACACCTTTACCTTCACACTGGTTGCAATTATTCCTGTTATACGTTGGAAAAACTGTTGCATCTTTATTGTATTTTATGCTTCTGGCGTTGACTTCTAAGGCCCTATCTATTCGATCTGGTGGAGCAACTCCCTAGGGTGAAGCCTAGGTTGCCCGGAACGTATAAATGACCATAACTTTCACACTGGTAGCAATTATTCGTTTTATACAATGGAAAACCTGTTCGATTTATTTTGTATTTTATGCTTCTGGCGTTGACTTCTTAGGCCCTAAATATTCCAGCTGGTGGACCATCGCCCTAGAGTGAAACCTAGGTTGCCCGGAACGTAGAAATGGCCATTACATTCACACTGGTTGCAATTATTCCTGTTATACGATGGAAAAACTGTTGCATCTTTATTGTATTTTATGCTTCGGGCGTTGACTTCTAAGGCCCTAACTATGCGATCTGGTGGAGCAACGCCCTAGAGTGCAGCCTAGGTAGCCCGGAACGTAGAAATGACCATAACTTTCACACTGATTGCTATTATTCGTTTTATACGATGGAATAATTTTTATATTTATATTGTATATTATGCTTCTTGCGTTGACTTCTTAGGCCCTAACATTTCGATCTGGTGGAACAACGCCCTAGAGTGAAGCCTCGGTTGCCCGGAACGTAGAAATGTCCATCACTTTCACACTGGTTGCAATTATTCCTGTTATACGATGGAACAACTCTTGTAGATTTATTGTATTTTATGCTTCGGGCGTTGACTTCTATGGCCCTACCTATTCGATCTGGTGGAACAACACCCTACAGTGAAGCCTAGGTTGCCCGGAACGTAGAGATGACCATTACTTTCACAATGTTTACAATTATTCGTTTTATACGATGGAAAAGCTGTTGTATTTATATTGTATTTTATGCTTCTGGCGTTGACTTCTTAGGCCCTAACTATTCGATCTGGTGGAGCAACGCCCTAGAGTGAAACCTAGGTTGCCAGGAACGTAGAAATGACCATTACTTTCACACTGGTTGCAAATATACATTATATACGATGGAAAACCTGTTGTATTTATATTGTATTTTACGCTTCTGGCGTTGACTTCTAAGGCCCTAACTATTCGATCTGGTGGAGCAACGCCCTAGAGTAAAGCCTAGGTTGTCCGGTACGTAGAAGTAACCATAACTTTCACACTGGTTGCAATTATTCGTTTTATACGATGGAAAGGCTGTTGTATTTATATGGTATTTTATGATTCTGGCACTGACTTCTTAGGTTCAAAGTATTCCATGTGGTGGAACAACGCCCTACGGTGAAGCCTAGGTTGCCCTGAACGTAGAAATGACCATAACTTTCACACTGGTAACAATTATTCGTTTTATACAATGGAAATACTGTTCTACTTATTTTGTATTTCATGCTTCTGGCGTTGACTTCTTAGGCCCTAACTATTCGATCTGGTGGAGCAACGCCCTAGAGTGACGCCTAGGTTGCCCGGAACATAGAAATGACCATTACTTTCACACTGGTTGCAATTATTCGTTTTATACGATGGAAAAGCTGTTGCATTTTTATTGCATTTTATGCTTCGGGCGTTGACTTCTAAGGCCCTAACTATTCAATCTGTCAGAGCAACGCCCTAGGGTGAAGCCTAGGTTGCGCAGAACGTAGAAATGACCATTACTTTCACACAGGTTGCAATTATTCGTTTTATACGATGGAAAAGCTGTTGTATTTATATCGTATTTGATGCTTCTCGCGTTCACTTCTTAGGTCCTAGCTATTCGGTCTGGAGGAGCCACGCCCTAGAGTGAAGCCTAGGTTGCCCGGAACGTAGAAATGACCATTACTATCACACTGGTTGCAATTATTCGTTTTATACTATAGAAAAACAGGTGTATTTATTTTGTATTTTACGCTTCTGGCGTTGAATTCTAACTCCCTAACTATTCGATCTGGTGGTGCAACGCACTAGAGTGAAGCCTAGGTTGTCCGGAACGTAGAAATGACCATTACTTTCACACTGTATGCAAATATACATTATATACGATGGAAAACCTGTTGTATTTATATTGTATTTTATGCTTCTGGCGTTGACTTCTTAGGCCCTAGCTATTTGATCTGGTGGAGCACCGCCTTAGAGTGAAGACTAGGTTGCCCTCAACGTAGAACGCACCATTACCTTCACACTGGTTGCAATTATTGCTGTTATAGGATGGAAAAACTGTTGCATCTTTATTGTATTTTATACTTCTGGAGTTGACTTCTTAGGCCCTATCTATTCGATCTGGTGAAGCAACGCCCTAGAGTGAAGCCTAGGTTGTCCGGAACGTAGAAATGACCATAACTTTCACACTGGTTGCAATTATTCGTTTTATACGATGGAAAAGCTGTTGTATTTATATCGTATTTTATGCTTCTGGCGTTGACTTCTTAGGCCCTAACTATTCCATCTGGTGGAACAACGCACTAGGGTGAAGCCTAGGTTGCCCGGAACGTATAAATGACCATAACTTTCACACTGGTAGCAATTATTCGTTTTATAGAATGGAGAAACTGTTCTATTTATTTTGTATTTTATGCTTCGGCCGTTGACTTCTAAGGCCCTAACTATTCGATCTGGTGGAGCAACGCCCTAGAGTGAAACCTAGGTTGCCCGGAACGTACAAATGAGCATCACTTTGAAACTGGTTGCAATTATTCGTTCTATACGATGGAAAAACTGCTGTATTTATTTTGTATTTGGTGCTCCTGACGTTGACTTCTTAGGCCCTAACTATTCGATCTGGAGGAGCAACGCCATAGAGTGAATCGTAGGTTGCCGGTACGTAGAAATGACCAGTACTTTCACACTGGTTGCAGTTATTCCTGTTTTAGGATGGAAAAACTGTTGCATCTTTATTGTATTTTATGCTTCTGGCGTTGACTTCTTAGGCCCTAACTATTTGATCAGTTGGAGCACCGCCCTAGAGTGAAGCCTAGGTTGCCCTGAACGTAGAAAAGACCACTACGTTCAAACTGGTTGCAATTACTCCTCCTATACGATGGAAAAACTCTTGTATCTCTATTGTGTTATATGCTTCTGGCGTTGACTTCTTAGGCCCTAGCTATTCGATCTGTTGGAGCAACGCCCTAGAGTGAAGCCTAGGTAGCCCGGAACGTAGAAATAACCATTACTTTCACACTGGTTGCAATTATTCGTTCTATACGATGGATAAACTGGTGTATTTATTTTGTATTTGGTGCTTCTGGCGTTGACTTCTTAGGCCCTAACTATTCGATCTGGTGGAGCAACGCCATAGAGTGAATCGTAGGTTGCCGGGACCTAGAAATGACCATTACATTCACACTGGTTGCAATTATTCCTGTTATACGATGGAAAAACTGTTGTATTTATATTGTATTTTATGTTTCTGGCGTTGACTTCTAAGTCCCTATCTAGTCGATATGGTAGATCAACGACCTAGAGTGAGACCCAGGTTACCCGGAACGTAGAAGTGACCAGTACTTTCACACTGGTTGCAGTTATTCCAGTTATACGATGGAAAAACTGTTGCATCTTTATCGTGTTTTCTGCTTCTGGCGTTGACTTCTAAGGCCCTAACTATTCGATCTGGTGGAGCAACACCCTAGAGTGAATTCTAGGTCGCTCGGAATGTAGAAATGTCCATAACTTTCACATTGTTTGCAAATATACATTATATACGATGGAAAAGCTGTTGTATTTATATTGCATTTTATGCTTCTGGCGTTGACTTCTTAGGCCTTAACTATACGATCTGGTGGAACAACGCAGTAGGGTGAAGCCTAGGTTGTCCGGAACGTAGAAATGACCGTTACTTTCACACTGTTTGCAAATATACATTATATTCGATGGAAAAGCTGTTGTATTTATATTGCATTTTATGCTTCTGGCGTTGACATTTTAGGCCCTAACTATTCGATCTGGAGGAGCAACACCCTAGAGTGAAGCCTAGGTTGCCCGGAACGTAGAACACACCTTTACCTTCACACTGGTTGCAATTATTCCTGTTATACGTTGGAAAAACTGTTGCATCTTTATTGTATTTTATGCTTCTGGCGTTGACTTCTAAGGCCCTATCTATTCGATCTGGTGGAGCAACTCCCTAGGGTGAAGCCTAGGTTGCCCGGAACGTATAAATGACCATAACTTTCACACTGGTAGCAATTATTCGTTTTATACAATGGAAAACCTGTTCGATTTATTTTGTATTTTATGCTTCTGGCGTTGACTTCTTAGGCCCTAAATATTCCAGCTGGTGGACCATCGCCCTAGAGTGAAACCTAGGTTGCCCGGAACGTAGAAATGGCCATTACATTCACACTGGTTGCAATTATTCCTGTTATACGATGGAAAAACTGTTGCATCTTTATTGTATTTTATGCTTCGGGCGTTGACTTCTAAGGCCCTAACTATGCGATCTGGAGGAGCAACGCCCTAGAGTGCAGCCTAGGTAGCCCGGAACGTAGAAATGACCATAACTTTCACACTGATTGCTATTATTCGTTTTATACGATGGAATAATTTTTATATTTATATTGTATATTATGCTTCTTGCGTTGACTTCTTAGGCCCTAACATTTCGATCTGGTGGAACAACGCCCTAGAGTGAAGCCTCGGTAGCCCGGAACGTAGAAATGTCCATCACTTTCACACTGGTTGCAATTATTCCTGTTATACGATGGAACAACTCGTGTATATTTATTGTATTTTATGCTTCGGGCGTTGACTTCTATGGCCCTACCTATTCGATCTGGTGGAACAACACCCTACAGTGAAGCCTAGGTTGCCCAGAACGTAGATATGACCATAACCTTCACACAGGTTGCAATTATACGTTTTATACGATGGAAAGACTGTTGCATTTATTTTGTAGTTTATGCATGTGGCGTTAACTTCTAAGGCCCTAACTCTTCGATCTGGTGGAGCAACGCCTCAGAGTTAAGCCTAGGATGCCCGAAAAGTCGAAATGATCATTACTTTCGCACTGGTTGCAATTATTCATTTTATACGATGAAAAAACTGTTGTACATATATTGTATTTTATCCTTCTGGCGTTGAATTCTACGTCCCTAGCTATTCGATCTATTGGAGCGACGCCCTAGAGTGAAACCTAGGTTGCCCGGAACGTAGAAATGACCATCACTTTCAAACTGGTTGGAATCATTCCTGTTATACGATGGAAAAACTGTTGTACTTTTATTGCATTTTATGCTTCTGGCGTTGACTTCTTAGGCCCTAAATATTCGAGCTGGTGGAGCAACGCCCTAGAGTGAAACCTAGGTTGCCCGGAACGTAGAAATGGCCATTACTATCACACTGGTTGCAATTATTCGTTTTATACTATAGAAAAACAGGTGTATTTATTTTGTATTTTACGCTTCTGGCGTTGAATTCTAACTCCCTAACTATTCGATCTGGTGGTGCAACGCACTAGAGTGAAGCCTAGGTTGTCCGGAACGTAGAAATGACCATTACTTTCACACTGTATGCAAATATACATTATATACGATGGAAAACCTGTTGTATTTATATTGTATTTTATGCTTCTGGCGTTGACTTCTTAGGCCCTAGCTATTTGATCTGGTGGAGCACCGCCCTAGAGTGAAGACTAGGTTGCCCTGAACGTAGAACGCACCATTACCTTCACACTGGTTGCAATTATTGCTGTTATACGATGGAAAAACTGTTGCATCTTTATTGTATTTTATACTTCTGGAGTTGACTTCTTAGGCCCTATCTATTCGATCTGGTGAAGCAACGCCCTAGAGTGAAGCCTAGGTTGTCCGGAACGTAGAAATGACCATAACTTTCACACTGGTTGCAATTATTCGTTTTATACGATGGAAAAGCTGTTGTATTTATATCGTATTTTATGCTTCTGGCGTTGACTTCTTAGGCCCTAACTATTCCATCTGGTGGAACAACGCACTAGGGTGAAGCCTAGGTTGCCCGGAACGTATAAATGACCATAACTTTCACACTGGTAGCAATTATTCGTTTTATAGAATGGAGAAACTGTTCTATTTATTTTGTATTTTATGCTTCGGCCGTTGACTTCTAAGGCCCTAACTATTCGATCTGGTGGAGCAACGCCCTAGAGTGAAACCTAGGTTGCCCGGAACGTACAAATGAGCATCACTTTGAAACTGGTTGCAATTATTCGTTCTATACGATGGAAAAACTGGTGTATTATTTTGTATTTGGTGCTCCTGACGTTGACTTCTTAGGCCCTAACTATTCGATCTGGAGGAGCAACGCCATAGAGTGAATCGTAGGTTGCCGGTACGTAGAAATGACCAGTACTTTCACACTGGTTGCAGTTATTCCTGTTTTAGGATGGAAAAACTGTTGCATCTTTATTGTATTTTATGCTTCTGGCGTTGACTTCTTAGGCCCTAACTATTTGATCAGTTGGAGCACCGCCCTAGAGTGAAGCCTAGGTTGCCCTGAACGTAGAAAAGACCACTACGTTCAAACTGGTTGCAATTACTCCTCCTATACGATGGAAAAACTCTTGTATCTCTATTGTGTTATATGCTTCTGGCGTTGACTTCTTAGGCCCTAGCTATTCGATCTGTTGGAGCAACGCCCTAGAGTGAAGCCTAGGTAGCCCGGAACGTAGAAATAACCATTACTTTCACACTGGTTGCAATTATTCGTTCTATACGATGGATAAACTGGTGTATTTATTTTGTATTTGGTGCTTCTGGCGTTGACTTCTTAGGCCCTAACTATTCGATCTGGTGGAGCAACGCCATAGAGTGAATCGTAGGTTGCCGGGACCTAGAAATGACCATTACATTCACACTGGTTGCAATTATTCCTGTTATACGATGGAAAAACTGTTGTATTTATATTGTATTTTATGTTTCTGGCGTTGACTTCTAAGTCCCTATCTAGTCGATATGGTGGATCAACGACCTAGAGTGAGACCCAGGTTACCCGGAACGTAGAAGTGACCAGTACTTTCACACTGGTTGCAGTTATTCCAGTTATACGATGGAAAAACTGTTGCATCTTTATCGTGTTTTCTGCTTCTGGCGTTGACTTCTAAGGCCCTAACTATTCGATCTGGTGGAGCAACACCCTAGAGTGAATTCTAGGTCGCTCGGAATGTAGAAATGTCCATAACTTTCACATTGTTTGCAAATATACATTATATACGATGGAAAAGCTGTTGTATTTATATTGCATTTTATGCTTCTGGCGTTGACTTCTTAGGCCTTAACTATACGATCTGGTGGAACAACGCAGTAGGGTGAAGCCTAGGTTGTCCGGAACGTAGAAATGACCGTTACTTTCACACTGTTTGCAAATATACATTATATTCGATGGAAAAGCTGTTGTATTTATATTGCATTTTATGCTTCTGGCGTTGACATTTTAGGCCCTAACTATTCGATCTGGAGGAGCAACACCCTAGAGTGAAGCCTAGGTTGCCCGGAACGTAGAACACACCTTTACCTTCACACTGGTTGCAATTATTCCTGTTATACGTTGGAAAAACTGTTGCATCTTTATTGTATTTTATGCTTCTGGCGTTGACTTCTAAGGCCCTATCTATTCGATCTGGTGGAGCAACTCCCTAGGGTGAAGCCTAGGTTGCCGGGAACGTATAAATGACCATAACTTTCACACTGGTAGTAATTATTCGTTTTATACAATGGAAAACCTGTTCGATTTATTTTGTATTTTATGCTTCTGGCGTTGACTTCTTAGGCCCTAAATATTCCAGCTGGTGGACCATCGCCCTAGAGTGAAACCTAGGTTGCCCGGAACGTAGAAATGGCCATTACATTCACACTGGTTGCAATTATTCCTGTTATACGATGGAAAAACTGTTGCATCTTTATTGTATTTTATGCTTCGGGCGTTGACTTCTAAGGCCCTAACTATGCGATCTGGTGGAGCAACGCCCTAGAGTGCAGCCTAGGTAGCCCGGAACGTAGAAATGACCATAACTTTCACACTGATTGCTATTATTCGTTTTATACGATGGAATAATTTTTATATTTATATTGTATATTATGCTTCTTGCGTTGACTTCTTAGGCCCTAACATTTCGATCTGGTGGAACAACGCCCTAGAGTGAAGCCTCGGTTGCCCGGAACGTAGAAATGTCCATCACTTTCACACTGGTTGCAATTATTCCTGTTATACGATGGAACAACTCTTGTAGATTTATTGTATTTTATGCTTCGGGCGTTGACTTCTATGGCCCTACCTATTCGATCTGGTGGAACAACACCCTACAGTGAAGCCTAGGTTGCCCGGAACGTAGAGATGACCATTACTTTCACAATGTTTACAATTATTCGTTTTATACGATGGAAAAGCTGTTGTATTTATATTGTATTTTATGCTTCTGGCGTTGACTTCTTAGGCCCTAACTATTCGATCTGGTGGAGCAACGCCCTAGAGTGAAACCTAGGTTGCCAGGAACGTAGAAATGACCATTACTTTCACACTGGTTGCAAATATACATTATATACGATGGAAAACCTGTTGTATTTATATTGTATTTTACGCTTCTGGCGTTGACTTCTAAGGCCCTAACTATTCGATCTGGTGGAGCAACGCCCTAGAGTAAAGCCTAGGTTGTCCGGTACGTAGAAGTAACCATAACTTTCACACTGGTTGCAATTATTCGTTTTATACGATGGAAAGGCTGTTGTATTTATATGGTATTTTATGATTCTGGCACTGACTTCTTAGGTTCAAAGTATTCCATGTGGTGGAACAACGCCCTACGGTGAAGCCTAGGTTGCCCTGAACGTAGAAATGACCATAACTTTCACACTGGTAACAGTTATTCGTTTTATACAATGGAAATACTGTTCTACTTATTTTGTATTTCATGCTTCTGGCGTTGACTTCTTAGGCCCTAACTATTCGATCTGGTGGAGCAACGCCCTAGAGTGACGCCTAGGTTGCCCGGAACATAGAAATGACCATTACTTTCACACTGGTTGCAATTATTCGTTTTATACGATGGAAAAACTGTTGCATCTTTATTGTATTTTATGCTTCGGGCGTTGACTTCTAAGGCCCTAACTATGCGATCTGGTGGAGCAACGCCCTAGAGTGCAGCCTAGGTAGCCCGGAACGTAGAAATGACCATAACTTTCACACTGATTGCTATTATTCGTTTTATACGATGGAATAATTTTTATATTTATATTGTATATTATGCTTCTTGCGTTGACTTCTTAGGCCCTAACATTTCGATCTGGTGGAACAACGCCCTAGAGTGAAGCCTCGGTTGCCCGGAACGTAGAAATGTCCATCACTTTCACACTGGTTGCAATTATTCCTGTTATACGATGGAACAACTCGTGTATATTTATTGTATTTTATGCTTCGGGCGTTGACTTCTATGGCCCTACCTATTCGATCTGGTGGAACAACACCCTACAGTGAAGCCTAGGTTGCCCAGAACGTAGATATGACCATAACCTTCACACAGGTTGCAATTATACGTTTTATACGATGGAAAGGCTGTTGCATTTATTTTGTAGTTTATGCATGTGGCGTTAACTTCTAAGGCCCTAACTCTTCGATCTGGTGGAGCAACGCCTCAGAGTTAAGCCTAGGATGCCCGAAAAGTCGAAATGATCATTACTTTCGCACTGGTTGCAATTATTCATTTTATACGATGAAAAAACTGTTGTACATATATTGTATTTTATCCTTCTGGCGTTGAATTCTACGTCCCTAGCTATTCGATCTATTGGAGCGACGCCCTAGAGTGAAACCTAGGTTGCCCGGAACGTAGAAATGACCATCACTTTCAAACTGGTTGGAATCATTCCTGTTATACGATGGAAAAACTGTTGTACTTTTATTGCATTTTATGCTTCTGGCGTTGACTTCTTAGGCCCTAAATATTCGAGCTGGTGGAGCAACGCCCTAGAGTGAAACCTAGGTTGCCCGGAACGTAGAAATGGCCATTACTATCACACTGGTTGCAATTATTCGTTTTATACTATAGAAAAACAGGTGTATTTATTTTGTATTTTACGCTTCTGGCGTTGAATTCTAACTCCCTAACTATTCGATCTGGTGGTGCAACGCACTAGAGTGAAGCCTAGGTTGTCCGGAACGTAGAAATGACCATTACTTTCACACTGTATGCAAATATACATTATATACGATGGAAAACCTGTTGTATTTATATTGTATTTTATGCTTCTGGCGTTGACTTCTTAGGCCCTAGCTATTTGATCTGGTGGAGCACCGCCCTAGAGTGAAGACTAGGTTGCCCTGAACGTAGAACGCACCATTACCTTCACACTGGTTGCAATTATTGCTGTTATACGATGGAAAAACTGTTGCATCTTTATTGTATTTTATACTTCTGGAGTTGACTTCTTAGGCCCTATCTATTCGATCTGGTGAAGCAACGCCCTAGAGTGAAGCCTAGGTTGTCCGGAACGTAGAAATGACCATAACTTTCACACTGGTTGCAATTATTCGTTTTATACGATGGAAAAGCTGTTGTATTTATATCGTATTTTATGCTTCTGGCGTTGACTTCTTAGGCCCTAACTATTCCATCTGGTGGAACAACGCACTAGGGTGAAGCCTAGGTTGCCCGGAACGTATAAATGACCATAACTTTCACACTGGTAGCAATTATTCGTTTTATAGAATGGAGAAACTGTTCTATTTATTTTGTATTTTATGCTTCGGCCGTTGACTTCTAAGGCCCTAACTATTCGATCTGGTGGAGCAACGCCCTAGAGTGAAACCTAGGTTGCCCGGAACGTACAAATGAGCATCACTTTGAAACTGGTTGCAATTATTCGTTCTATACGATGGAAAAACTGGTGTATTATTTTGTATTTGGTGCTCCTGACGTTGACTTCTTAGGCCCTAACTATTCGATCTGGAGGAGCAACGCCATAGAGTGAATCGTAGGTTGCCGGTACGTAGAAATGACCAGTACTTTCACACTGGTTGCAGTTATTCCTGTTTTAGGATGGAAAAACTGTTGCATCTTTATTGTATTTTATGCTTCTGGCGTTGACTTCTTAGGCCCTAACTATTTGATCAGTTGGAGCACCGCCCTAGAGTGAAGCCTAGGTTGCCCTGAACGTAGAAAAGACCACTACGTTCAAACTGGTTGCAATTACTCCTCCTATACGATGGAAAAACTCTTGTATCTCTATTGTGTTATATGCTTCTGGCGTTGACTTCTTAGGCCCTAGCTATTCGATCTGTTGGAGCAACGCCCTAGAGTGAAGCCTAGGTAGCCCGGAACGTAGAAATAACCATTACTTTCACACTGGTTGCAATTATTCGTTCTATACGATGGATAAACTGGTGTATTTATTTTGTATTTGGTGCTTCTGGCGTTGACTTCTTAGGCCCTAACTATTCGATCTGGTGGAGCAACGCCATAGAGTGAATCGTAGGTTGCCGGGACCTAGAAATGACCATTACATTCACACTGGTTGCAATTATTCCTGTTATACGATGGAAAAACTGTTGTATTTATATTGTATTTTATGTTTCTGGCGTTGACTTCTAAGTCCCTATCTAGTCGATATGGTGGATCAACGACCTAGAGTGAGACCCAGGTTACCCGGAACGTAGAAGTGACCAGTACTTTCACACTGGTTGCAGTTATTCCAGTTATACGATGGAAAAACTGTTGCATCTTTATCGTGTTTTCTGCTTCTGGCGTTGACTTCTAAGGCCCTAACTATTCGATCTGGTGGAGCAACACCCTAGAGTGAATGCTAGGTCGCTCGGAATGTAGAAATGTCCATAACTTTCACATTGTTTGCAAATATACATTATATACGATGGAAAAGCTGTTGTATTTATATTGCATTTTATGCTTCTGGCGTTGACTTCTTAGGCCTTAACTATACGATCTGGTGGAACAACGCAGTAGGGTGAAGCCTAGGTTGTCCGGAACGTAGAAATGACCGTTACTTTCACACTGTTTGCAAATATACATTATATTCGATGGAAAAGCTGTTGTATTTATATTGCATTTTATGCTTCTGGCGTTGACATTTTAGGCCCTAACTATTCGATCTGGAGGAGCAACACCCTAGAGTGAAGCCTAGGTTGCCCGGAACGTAGAACACACCTTTACCTTCACACTGGTTGCAATTATTCCTGTTATACGTTGGAAAAACTGTTGCATCTTTATTGTATTTTATGCTTCTGGCGTTGACTTCTAAGGCCCTATCTATTCGATCTGGTGGAGCAACTCCCTAGGGTGAAGCCTAGGTTGCCCGGAACGTATAAATGACCATAACTTTCACACTGGTAGTAATTATTCGTTTTATACAATGGAAAACCTGTTCGATTTATTTTGTATTTTATGCTTCTGGCGTTGACTTCTTAGGCCCTAAATATTCCAGCTGGTGGACCATCGCCCTAGAGTGAAACCTAGGTTGCCCGGAACGTAGAAATGGCCATTACATTCACACTGGTTGCAATTATTCCTGTTATACGATGGAAAAACTGTTGCATCTTTATTGTATTTTATGCTTCGGGCGTTGACTTCTAAGGCCCTAACTATGCGATCTGGTGGAGCAACGCCCTAGAGTGCAGCCTAGGTAGCCCGGAACGTAGAAATGACCATAACTTTCACACTGATTGCTATTATTCGTTTTATACGATGGAATAATTTTTATATTTATATTGTATATTATGCTTCTTGCGTTGACTTCTTAGGCCCTAACATTTCGATCTGGTGGAACAACGCCCTAGAGTGAAGCCTCGGTTGCCCGGAACGTAGAAATGTCCATCACTTTCACACTGGTTGCAATTATTCCTGTTATACGATGGAACAACTCTTGTAGATTTATTGTATTTTATGCTTCGGGCGTTGACTTCTATGGCCCTACCTATTCGATCTGGTGGAACAACACCCTACAGTGAAGCCTAGGTTGCCCGGAACGTAGAGATGACCATTACTTTCACAATGTTTACAATTATTCGTTTTATACGATGGAAAAGCTGTTGTATTTATATTGTATTTTATGCTTCTGGCGTTGACTTCTTAGGCCCTAACTATTCGATCTGGTGGAGCAACGCCCTAGAGTGAAACCTAGGTTGCCAGGAACGTAGAAATGACCATTACTTTCACACTGGTTGCAAATATACATTATATACGATGGAAAACCTGTTGTATTTATATTGTATTTTACGCTTCTGGCGTTGACTTCTAAGGCCCTAACTATTCGATCTGGTGGAGCAACGCCCTAGAGTAAAGCCTAGGTTGTCCGGTACGTAGAAGTAACCATAACTTTCACACTGGTTGCAATTATTCGTTTTATACGATGGAAAGGCTGTTGTATTTATATGGTATTTTATGATTCTGGCACTGACTTCTTAGGTTCAAAGTATTCCATGTGGTGGAACAACGCCCTACGGTGAAGCCTAGGTTGCCCTGAACGTAGAAATGACCATAACTTTCACACTGGTAACAGTTATTCGTTTTATACAATGGAAATACTGTTCTACTTATTTTGTATTTCATGCTTCTGGCGTTGACTTCTTAGGCCCTAACTATTCGATCTGGTGGAGCAACGCCCTAGAGTGACGCCTAGGTTGCCCGGAACATAGAAATGACCATTACTTTCACACTGGTTGCAATTATTCGTTTTATACGATGGAAAAACTGTTGCATCTTTATTGTATTTTATGCTTCGGGCGTTGACTTCTAAGGCCCTAACTATGCGATCTGGTGGAGCAACGCCCTAGAGTGCAGCCTAGGTAGCCCGGAACGTAGAAATGACCATAACTTTCACACTGATTGCTATTATTCGTTTTATACGATGGAATAATTTTTATATTTATATTGTATATTATGCTTCTTGCGTTGACTTCTTAGGCCCTAACATTTCGATCTGGTGGAACAACGCCCTAGAGTGAAGCCTCGGTTGCCCGGAACGTAGAAATGTCCATCACTTTCACACTGGTTGCAATTATTCCTGTTATACGATGGAACAACTCGTGTATATTTATTGTATTTTATGCTTCGGGCGTTGACTTCTATGGCCCTACCTATTCGATCTGGTGGAACAACACCCTACAGTGAAGCCTAGGTTGCCCAGAACGTAGATATGACCATAACCTTCACACAGGTTGCAATTATACGTTTTATACGATGGAAAGACTGTTGCATTTATTTTGTAGTTTATGCATGTGGCGTTAACTTCTAAGGCCCTAACTCTTCGATCTGGTGGAGCAACGCCTCAGAGTTAAGCCTAGGATGCCCGAAAAGTCGAAATGATCATTACTTTCGCACTGGTTGCAATTATTCATTTTATACGATGAAAAAACTGTTGTACATATATTGTATTTTATCCTTCTGGCGTTGAATTCTACGTCCCTAGCTATTCGATCTATTGGAGCGACGCCCTAGAGTGAAACCTAGGTTGCCCGGAACGTAGAAATGACCATCACTTTCAAACTGGTTGGAATCATTCCTGTTATACGATGGAAAAACTGTTGTACTTTTATTGCATTTTATGCTTCTGGCGTTGACTTCTTAGGCCCTAAATATTCGAGCTGGTGGAGCAACGCCCTAGAGTGAAACCTAGGTTGCCCGGAACGTAGAAATGGCCATTACTATCACACTGGTTGCAATTATTCGTTTTATACTATAGAAAAACAGGTGTATTTATTTTGTATTTTACGCTTCTGGCGTTGAATTCTAACTCCCTAACTATTCGATCTGGTGGTGCAACGCACTAGAGTGAAGCCTAGGTTGTCCGGAACGTAGAAATGACCATTACTTTCACACTGTATGCAAATATACATTATATACGATGGAAAACCTGTTGTATTTATATTGTATTTTATGCTTCTGGCGTTGACTTCTTAGGCCCTAGCTATTTGATCTGGTGGAGCACCGCCCTAGAGTGAAGACTAGGTTGCCCTGAACGTAGAACGCACCATTACCTTCACACTGGTTGCAATTATTGCTGTTATACGATGGAAAAACTGTTGCATCTTTATTGTATTTTATACTTCTGGAGTTGACTTCTTAGGCCCTATCTATTCGATCTGGTGAAGCAACGCCCTAGAGTGAAGCCTAGGTTGTCCGGAACGTAGAAATGACCATAACTTTCACACTGGTTGCAATTATTCGCTTTATACGATGGAAAAGCTGTTGTATTTATATCGTATTTTATGCTTCTGGCGTTGACTTCTTAGGCCCTAACTATTCCATCTGGTGGAACAACGCACTAGGGTGAAGCCTAGGTTGCCCGGAACGTATAAATGACCATAACTTTCACACTGGTAGCAATTATTCGTTTTATAGAATGGAGAAACTGTTCTATTTATTTTGTATTTTATGCTTCGGCCGTTGACTTCTAAGGCCCTAACTATTCGATCTGGTGGAGCAACGCCCTAGAGTGAAACCTAGGTTGCCCGGAACGTACAAATGAGCATCACTTTGAAACTGGTTGCAATTATTCGTTCTATACGATGGAAAAACTGGTGTATTTATTTTGTATTTGGTGCTCCTGACGTTGACTTCTTAGGCCCTAACTATTCGATCTGGAGGAGCAACGCCATAGAGTGAATCGTAGGTTGCCGGTACGTAGAAATGACCAGTACTTTCACACTGGTTGCAGTTATTCCTGTTTTAGGATGGAAAAACTGTTGCATCTTTATTGTATTTTATGCTTCTGGCGTTGACTTCTTAGGCCCTAACTATTTGATCAGTTGGAGCACCGCCCTAGAGTGAAGCCTAGGTTGCCCTGAACGTAGAAAAGACCACTACGTTCAAACTGGTTGCAATTACTCCTCCTATACGATGGAAAAACTCTTGTATCTCTATTGTGTTATATGCTTCTGGCGTTGACTTCTTAGGCCCTAGCTATTCGATCTGTTGGAGCAACGCCCTAGAGTGAAGCCTAGGTAGCCCGGAACGTAGAAATAACCATTACTTTCACACTGGTTGCAATTATTCGTTCTATACGATGGATAAACTGGTGTATTTATTTTGTATTTGGTGCTTCTGGCGTTGACTTCTTAGGCCCTAACTATTCGATCTGGTGGAGCAACGCCATAGAGTGAATCGTAGGTTGCCGGGACCTAGAAATGACCATTACATTCACACTGGTTGCAATTATTCCTGTTATACGATGGAAAAACTGTTGTATTTATATTGTATTTTATGTTTCTGGCGTTGACTTCTAAGTCCCTATCTAGTCGATATGGTGGATCAACGACCTAGAGTGAGACCCAGGTTACCCGGAACGTAGAAGTGACCAGTACTTTCACACTGGTTGCAGTTATTCCAGTTATACGATGGAAAAACTGTTGCATCTTTATCGTGTTTTCTGCTTCTGGCGTTGACTTCTAAGGCCCTAACTATTCGATCTGGTGGAGCAACACCCTAGAGTGAATTCTAGGTCGCTCGGAATGTAGAAATGTCCATAACTTTCACATTGTTTGCAAATATACATTATATACGATGGAAAAGCTGTTGTATTTATATTGCATTTTATGCTTCTGGCGTTGACTTCTTAGGCCTTAACTATACGATCTGGTGGAACAACGCAGTAGGGTGAAGCCTAGGTTGTCCGGAACGTAGAAATGACCGTTACTTTCACACTGTTTGCAAATATACATTATATTCGATGGAAAAGCTGTTGTATTTATATTGCATTTTATGCTTCTGGCGTTGACATTTTAGGCCCTAACTATTCGATCTGGAGGAGCAACACCCTAGAGTGAAGCCTAGGTTGCCCGGAACGTAGAACACACCTTTACCTTCACACTGGTTGCAATTATTCCTGTTATACGTTGGAAAAACTGTTGCATCTTTATTGTATTTTATGCTTCTGGCGTTGACTTCTAAGGCCCTATCTATTCGATCTGGTGGAGCAACTCCCTAGGGTGAAGCCTAGGTTGCCCGGAACGTATAAATGACCATAACTTTCACACTGGTAGCAATTATTCGTTTTATACAATGGAAAACCTGTTCGATTTATTTTGTATTTTATGCTTCTGGCGTTGACTTCTTAGGCCCTAAATATTCCAGCTGGTGGACCATCGCCCTAGAGTGAAACCTAGGTTGCCCGGAACGTAGAAATGGCCATTACATTCACACTGGTTGCAATTATTCCTGTTATACGATGGAAAAACTGTTGCATCTTTATTGTATTTTATGCTTCGGGCGTTGACTTCTAAGGCCCTAACTATGCGATCTGGTGGAGCAACGCCCTAGAGTGCAGCCTAGGTAGCCCGGAACGTAGAAATGACCATAACTTTCACACTGATTGCTATTATTCGTTTTATACGATGGAATAATTTTTATATTTATATTGTATATTATGCTTCTTGCGTTGACTTCTTAGGCCCTAACATTTCGATCTGGTGGAACAACGCCCTAGAGTGAAGCCTCGGTTGCCCGGAACGTAGAAATGTCCATCACTTTCACACTGGTTGCAATTATTCCTGTTATACGATGGAACAACTCTTGTAGATTTATTGTATTTTATGCTTCGGGCGTTGACTTCTATGGCCCTACCTATTCGATCTGGTGGAACAACACCCTACAGTGAAGCCTAGGTTGCCCGGAACGTAGAGATGACCATTACTTTCACAATGTTTACAATTATTCGTTTTATACGATGGAAAAGCTGTTGTATTTATATTGTATTTTATGCTTCTGGCGTTGACTTCTTAGGCCCTAACTATTCGATCTGGTGGAGCAACGCCCTAGAGTGAAACCTAGGTTGCCAGGAACGTAGAAATGACCATTACTTTCACACTGGTTGCAAATATACATTATATACGATGGAAAACCTGTTGTATTTATATTGTATTTTACGCTTCTGGCGTTGACTTCTAAGGCCCTAACTATTCGATCTGGTGGAGCAACGCCCTAGAGTAAAGCCTAGGTTGTCCGGTACGTAGAAGTAACCATAACTTTCACACTGGTTGCAATTATTCGTTTTATACGATGGAAAGGCTGTTGTATTTATATGGTATTTTATGATTCTGGCACTGACTTCTTAGGTTCAAAGTATTCCATGTGGTGGAACAACGCCCTACGGTGAAGCCTAGGTTGCCCTGAACGTAGAAATGACCATAACTTTCACACTGGTAACAATTATTCGTTTTATACAATGGAAATACTGTTCTACTTATTTTGTATTTCATGCTTCTGGCGTTGACTTCTTAGGCCCTAACTATTCGATCTGGTGGAGCAACGCCCTAGAGTGACGCCTAGGTTGCCCGGAACATAGAAATGACCATTCCTTTCACAATGTTTACAATTATTCGTTTTATACGATGGAAAAGCTGTTGTATTTATTTTGTATTTTATGCTTCTGGCGTTGACTTCTTAGGCCCTAACTATTCGATCTGGAGGAGCAACACCCTAGAGTGAAGCCTAGGTTGCCCGGAACGTAGAACACACCTTTACCTTCACACTGGTTGCAATTATTCCTGTTATACGATGGAAAAACTGTTGCATCTTTATTGTATTTTATGCTTCTGGCGTTGACTTCTAAGGCCCTATCTATTCGATCTGGTGGAGCAACGCCCTAGAGTGAAGCCTAGGTTGTCCTCAACGTAGAAATGACCATAACTTTCAAACTGGTTGCAATTATTCGTTTTATACGATGGAAAAGCTGCTGTATTTATATCGTATTTTATGCTTCTGGCGTTGACTTCTTAGGCCCTAACTATTCCATCTGGCGGAACAACGCACTAGGGTGAAGCCTAGGTTGTCCGGAACGTAGAAATGACCATTACTTTCACACTGTTTGCAAATATACGTTATATACGTTGGAAAACCTGTTGTATTCATATTGCATTTTACGCTTCTCTGCGTTGACTTCTAAGGCCCAAACTATTCGATCTGGTAGTTCAACGCCCTATAGTGAGGCCTACGTTGTCCGGAACGTAGAAGTAACCATAATTTTGACACTGGTTGCAATTATTCGTTTTATACGATGGAGAAGCTGTTGTATTTATATGGCATTTTCTGATTCTGGCGTTGACTTCTTAGGCCCTAAGTATTCCATCTGGTGGAACAACGCCCTAGGGTGAAGCCTAGGTTGCCCGGAACGTAGAAATGACCATAACTTTCACACTGGTAGCAATTATTCGTTTTATACAATGGAAAAACTGTTCTACTTATTTTGTATTTTATGCTTCGGGCGTTGACTTCTAAGGCCCTACCTATTCGAACTGGTGGAGCAACGCCGTAGAGTGAAGCCTAGGTTGCTCGGAACGTAGAAATGACCAGTACTTTCACACTGTTTACAATTACTCATTTTATACGGTGGAAAAACTGTTGTATTTATATTGTATTTTATGCTTCTGGCGTTCACTTCTTTGGCCCTCACTATTCGACCTTGTGGAACAACGCCGTAGGGTGAAGCCTAGGTTGCCCGGAACGTAGAAATGACCATTATTTTCACGCTTGTTGCAATTATTCCTGTTATACGAAGATAAAACTGTTGTATTTTTATGGTATTTTATGCTTCAGGCATTGACTTCTAAGGCCGGAGCTATTCTATGTGGTGGAGCTACACACTAGAGTGTAGCCTAAGTTGCCCGGAACGTAGAAATGACCATTACTTTCACACTGGTTGCAATTATTCGTTTTATACGATGGAAAAGCTGTTGCATTTTTATTGCATTTTATGCTTCGGGCGTTGACTTCTAAGGCCCTAACTATTCAATCTGTCAGAGCAACGCCCTAGGGTGAAGCCTAGGTTGCGCAGAACGTAGAAATGACCATTACTTTCACACAGGTTGCAATTATTCGTTTTATACGATGGAAAAGCTGTTGTATTTATATCGTATTTGATGCTTCTCGCGTTCACTTCTTAGGTCCTAGCTATTCGGTCTGGAGGAGCCACGCCCTAGAGTGAAGCCTAGGTTGCCCGGAACGTAGAAATGACCATTACTATCACACTGGTTGCAATTATTCGTTTTATACGATAGAAAAACAGGTGTATTTATTTTGTATTTTACGCTTCTGGCGTTGAATTCTAACTCCCTAACTATTCGATCTGGTGGTGCAACGCACTAGAGTGAAGCCTAGGTTGTCCGGAACGTAGAAATGACCATTACTTTCACACTGTATGCAAATATACATTATATACGATGGAAAACCTGTTGTATTTATATTGTATTTTATGCTTCTGGCGTTGACTTCTTAGGCCCTAGCTATTTGATCTGGTGGAGCACCGCCCTAGAGTGAAGACTAGGTTGCCCTGAACGTAGAACGCACCATTACCTTCACACTGGTTGCAATTATTGCTGTTATACGATGGAAAAACTGTTGCATCTTTATTGTATTTTATACTTCTGGAGTTGACTTCTTAGGCCCTATCTATTCGATCTGGTGAAGCAACGCCCTAGAGTGAAGCCTAGGTTGTCCGGAACGTAGAAATGACCATAACTTTCACACTGGTTGCAATTATTCGTTTTATACGATGGAAAAGCTGTTGTATTTATATCGTATTTTATGCTTCTGGCGTTGACTTCTTAGGCCCTAACTATTCCATCTGGTGGAACAACGCACTAGGGTGAAGCCTAGGTTGCCCGGATCGTATAAATGACCATAACTTTCACACTGGTAGCAATTATTCGTTTTATAGAATGGAGAAACTGTTCTATTTATTTTGTATTTTATGCTTCGGCCGTTGACTTCTAAGGCCCTAACTATTCGATCTGGTGGAGCAACGCCCTAGAGTGAAACCTAGGTTGCCCGGAACGTACAAATGAGCATCACTTTGAAACTGGTTGCAATTATTCGTTCTATACGATGGAAAAACTGGTGTATTTATTTTGTATTTGGTGCTCCTGACGTTGACTTCTTAGGCCCTAACTATTCGATCTGGAGGAGCAACGCCATAGAGTGAATCGTAGGTTGCCGGTACGTAGAAATGACCAGTACTTTCACACTGGTTGCAGTTATTCCTGTTTTAGGATGGAAAAACTGTTGCATCTTTATTGTATTTTATGCTTCTGGCGTTGACTTCTTAGGCCCTAACTATTTGATCAGTTGGAGCACCGCCCTAGAGTGAAGCCTAGGTTGCCCTGAACGTAGAAAAGACCACTACGTTCAAACTGGTTGCAATTACTCCTCCTATACGATGGAAAAACTCTTGTATCTCTATTGTGTTATATGCTTCTGGCGTTGACTTCTTAGGCCCTAGCTATTCGATCTGTTGGAGCAACGCCCTAGAGTGAAGCCTAGGTAGCCCGGAACGTAGAAATAACCATTACTTTCACACTGGTTGCAATTATTCGTTCTATACGATGGATAAACTGGTGTATTTATTTTGTATTTGGTGCTTCTGGCGTTGACTTCTTAGGCCCTAACTATTCGATCTGGTGGAGCAACGCCATAGAGTGAATCGTAGGTTGCCGGGACCTAGAAATGACCATTACATTCACACTGGTTGCAATTATTCCTGTTATACGATGGAAAAACTGTTGTATTTATATTGTATTTTATGTTTCTGGCGTTGACTTCTAAGTCCCTATCTAGTCGATATGGTGGATCAACGACCTAGAGTGAGACCCAGGTTACCCGGAACGTAGAAGTGACCAGTACTTTCACACTGGTTGCAGTTATTCCAGTTATACGATGGAAAAACTGTTGCATCTTTATCGTGTTTTCTGCTTCTGGCGTTGACTTCTAAGGCCCTAACTATTCGATCTGGTGGAGCAACACCCTAGAGTGAATTCTAGGTCGCTCGGAATGTAGAAATGTCCATAACTTTCACATTGTTTGCAAATATACATTATATACGATGGAAAAGCTGTTGTATTTATATTGCATTTTATGCTTCTGGCGTTGACTTCTTAGGCCTTAACTATACGATCTGGTGGAACAACGCAGTAGGGTGAAGCCTAGGTTGTCCGGAACGTAGAAATGACCGTTACTTTCACACTGTTTGCAAATATACATTATATTCGATGGAAAAGCTGTTGTATTTATATTGCATTTTATGCTTCTGGCGTTGACATTTTAGGCCCTAACTATTCGATCTGGAGGAGCAACACCCTAGAGTGAAGCCTAGGTTGCCCGGAACGTAGAACACACCTTTACCTTCACACTGGTTGCAATTATTCCTGTTATACGTTGGAAAAACTGTTGCATCTTTATTGTATTTTATGCTTCTGGCGTTGACTTCTAAGGCCCTATCTATTCGATCTGGTGGAGCAACTCCCTAGGGTGAAGCCTAGGTTGCCCGGAACGTATAAATGACCATAACTTTCACACTGGTAGCAATTATTCGTTTTATACAATGGAAAACCTGTTCGATTTATTTTGTATTTTATGCTTCTGGCGTTGACTTCTTAGGCCCTAAATATTCCAGCTGGTGGACCATCGCCCTAGAGTGAAACCTAGGTTGCCCGGAACGTAGAAATGGCCATTACATTCACACTGGTTGCAATTATTCCTGTTATACGATGGAAAAACTGTTGCATCTTTATTGTATTTTATGCTTCGGGCGTTGACTTCTAAGGCCCTAACTATGCGATCTGGTGGAGCAACGCCCTAGAGTGCAGCCTAGGTAGCCCGGAACGTAGAAATGACCATAACTTTCACACTGATTGCTATTATTCGTTTTATACGATGGAATAATTTTTATATTTATATTGTATATTATGCTTCTTGCGTTGACTTCTTAGGCCCTAACATTTCGATCTGGTGGAACAACGCCCTAGAGTGAAGCCTCGGTTGCCCGGAACGTAGAAATGTCCATCACTTTCACACTGGTTGCAATTATTCCTGTTATACGATGGAACAACTCGTGTATATTTATTGTATTTTATGCTTCGGGCGTTGACTTCTATGGCCCTACCTATTCGATCTGGTGGAACAACACCCTACAGTGAAGCCTAGGTTGCCCAGAACGTAGATATGACCATAACCTTCACACAGGTTGCAATTATACGTTTTATACGATGGAAAGACTGTTGCATTTATTTTGTAGTTTATGCATGTGGCGTTAACTTCTAAGGCCCTAACTCTTCGATCTGGTGGAGCAACGCCTCAGAGTTAAGCCTAGGATGCCCGAAAAGTCGAAATGATCATTACTTTCGCACTGGTTGCAATTATTCATTTTATACGATGAAAAAACTGTTGTACATATATTGTATTTTATCCTTCTGGCGTTGAATTCTACGTCCCTAGCTATTCGATCTATTGGAGCGACGCCCTAGAGTGAAACCTAGGTTGCCCGGAACGTAGAAATGACCATCACTTTCAAACTGGTTGGAATCATTCCTGTTATACGATGGAAAAACTGTTGTACTTTTATTGCATTTTATGCTTCTGGCGTTGACTTCTTAGGCCCTAAATATTCGAGCTGGTGGAGCAACGCCCTAGAGTGAAACCTAGGTTGCCCGGAACGTAGAAATGGCCATTACATTCACGCTGGTTGCAATTATTCCTGTTATACGATGGAAAAACTTGCATCTTTATTGTATTTTATGCTTCGGGCGTTGACTTCTAAGGCCCTAACTATGCGATCTGGTGGAGCAACGCCCTAGAGTGAAGCCGAGGTTGCCCGGGAAGTAGAAATGACCATAACTTTCACACTGGTTGCTATTATTCGTTTTATACGATGGAATAGCTGTTATATTTATATTGCATTTTATGCTTCTGGCAATGAATTCTAAGTCCCTATCTATTCCATCTGGTGGAGCAATACCCTAGAGTGAAGCCTAGGTTGCCCGGAACGTAGAAATGACCATTACTTTCACACTGTTTGCAATTATTCATTTTATACGATGGCAAAGCTGTTGTATTTATATTGTATTCTATGCTCCTGGCGTTGACATCTAAGGCCGTAGCTATTAGATGTGGTGGAGAAACGCCCTAGAGTGACGCGTAGGTTGACCGGAACGTAGAGATTACCATTACTTTCACAATGTTTACAATTATTCGTTTTATACGATGGAAAAGCTGTTGTATTTATATTGTATTTTATGCTTCTGGCGTTGACTTCTTAGGCCCTAACTATTCGATCTGGTGGAGCAACGCCCTAGAGTGAAACCTAGGTTGCCAGGAACGTAGAAATGACCATTACTTTCACACTGGTTGCAAATATACATTATATACGATGGAAAACCTGTTGTATTTATATTGTATTTTACGCTTCTGGCGTTGACTTCTAAGGCCCTAACTATTCGATCTGGTGGAGCAACGCCCTAGAGTAAAGCCTAGGTTGTCCGGTACGTAGAAGTAACCATAACTTTCACACTGGTTGCAATTATTCGTTTTATACGATGGAAAGGCTGTTGTATTTATATGGTATTTTATGATTCTGGCACTGACTTCTTAGGTTCAAAGTATTCCATGTGGTGGAACAACGCCCTACGGTGAAGCCTAGGTTGCCCTGAACGTAGAAATGACCATAACTTTCACACTGGTAACAATTATTCGTTTTATACAATGGAAATACTGTTCTACTTATTTTGTATTTCATGCTTCTGGCGTTGACTTCTTAGGCCCTAACTATTCGATCTGGACGAGCAACACCCTAGAGTGAAGCCTAGGTTGCCCGGAACGTAGAACACACCTTTACCTTCACACTGGTTGCAATTATTCCTGGTATACGATGGAAAAACTGTTGCATCTTTATTGTATTTTATGCTTCTGGCGTTGACTTCTAAGGCCCTATCTATTCGATCTGGTGGAGCAACGCCCTAGAGTGAAGCCTAGGTTGTCCGGAACGTAGAAATGACCATAACTTTCAAACTGGTTGCAATTATTCGTTTTATACGATGGAAAAGCTGCTGTATTTATATCGTATTTTATGCTTCTGGCGTTGACTTCTTAGGCCCTAACTATTCCATCTGGCGGAACAACGCACTAGGGTGAAGCCTAGGTTGTCCGGAACGTAGAAATGACCATTACTTTCACACTGTTTGCAAATATACGTTATATACGTTGGAAAACCTGTTGTATTCATATTGCATTTTACGCTTCTCTGCGTTGACTTCTAAGGCCCAAACTATTCGATCTGGTAGTTCAACGCCCTATAGTGATGCCTACGTTGTCCGGAACGTAGAAGTAACCATAATTTTGACACTGGTTGCAATTATTCGTTTTATACGATGGAAAAGCTGTTGTATTTATATGGCATTTTCTGATTCTGGCGTTGACTTCTTAGGCCCTAAGTATTCCATCTGGTGGAACAACGCCCTAGGGTGAAGCCTAGGTTGCCCGGAACGTAGAAATGACCATAACTTTCACACTGGTAGCAATTATTCGTTTTATACAATGGAAAAACTGTTCTACTTATTTTGTATTTTATGCTTCGGGCGTTGACTTCTAAGGCCCTACCTATTCGATCTGGTGGAGCAACGCCGTAGAGTGAAGCCTAGGTTGCTCGGAACGTAGAAATGACCAGTACTTTCACACTGTTTACAATTACTCATTTTATACGGTGGAAAAACTGTTGTATTTATATTGTATTTTATGCTTCTGGCGTTCACTTCTTTGGCCCTCACTATTCGACCTTGTGGAACAACGCCGTAGGGTGAAGCCTAGGTTGCCCGGAACGTAGAAATGACCATTATTTTCACGCTTGTTGCAATTATTCCTGTTATACGAAGATAAAACTGTTGTATTTTTATGGTATTTTATGCTTCAGGCATTGACTTCTAAGGCCGGAGCTATTCTATGTGGTGGAGCTACACACTAGAGTGTAGCCTAAGTTGCCCGGAACGTAGAAATGACCATTACTTTCACACTGGTTGCAATTATTCGTTTTATACGATGGAAAAGCTGTTGCATTTTTATTGCATTTTATGCTTCGGGCGTTGACTTCTAAGGCCCTAACTATTCAATCTGTCAGAGCAACGCCCTAGGGTGAAGCCTAGGTTGCGCAGAACGTAGAAATGACCATTACTTTCACACAGGTTGCAATTATTCGTTTTATACGATGGAAAAGCTGTTGTATTTATATCGTATTTGATGCTTCTGGCGTTGACTTCTTAGGCCCTAAATATTCGAGCTGGTGGAGCAACGCCCTAGAGTGAAACCTAGGTTGCCCGGAACGTAGAAATGGCCATTACATTCACACTGGTTGCAATTATTCCTGTTATACGATGGAAAAACTGTTGCATCTTTATTGTATTTTATGCTTCGGGCGTTGACTTCTAAGGCCCTAACTATGCGATCTGGTGGAGCAACGCCCTAGAGTGAAGCCGAGGTTGCCCGGGAAGTAGAAATGACCATAACTTTCACACTGGTTGCTATTATTCGTTTTATACGATGGAATAGCTGTTATATTTATATTGCATTTTATGCTTCTGGCAATGAATTCTAAGTCCCTATCTATTCCATCTGGTGGAGCAATACCCTAGAGTGAAGCCTAGGTTGCCGGGAACGTAGAAATGACCATTACTTTCACACTGTTTGCAATTATTCATTTTATACGATGGCAAAGCTGTTGTATTTATATTGTATTCTATGCTCCTGGCGTTGACATCTAAGGCCGTAGCTATTAGATGTGGTGGAGAAACGCCCTAGAGTGACGCGTAGGTTGACCGGAACGTAGAGATTACCATTACTTTCACAATGTCTGCAATTATTCATTTTATACGATGGAAAAGCTGTTGTACTTATATCGGATTTTATGCTTCTGGCGTTAGCTTCTAACGCTGTAGCTTTTAGCTGTGGTGGAGCAACGCCGTAGAGTGACGCCTAGGTTGCCCGGCACGTAGAAATGACCATTACTTTCACAATGTTTGCAATTATTCATTTTATACGATGGTAATCTGTTGTACTTATATTGCATTTTATTCTTCTGGCGTCGACTTCTTAGGCCCTAACTATTCGATCCGGTGGAACAACGCTCTAGAGTGAAGCCTAGGTTGCCAGGAACGTAGAAATGACCATTACTTTCACACTGTTTGCTAATATCCATTATATACGATGGAAAGGCTGTTGTATTTATATTGTATTTTATGCTTCTGGCGTTGACTTCTTAGGCCCTAACTATTTAACCTGGTGGAGCACCGCCCTAGAGTGAAGAGTAGGTTGCCCGGAACGTAGAACATACCATTACCTTCACACTGGTTGCAATTATTCCTTTTATACGATGGAAAAACTGTTCTATTTATTTTGTATTTTATGCATCGGGCGTTGACTTCTAAGGCCCTAGCTATTCGATCTGGTCGAGCAACGCCCTAGAGTGAAGCCTAGGTTGCCCGGAACGTAGAAATGACCATAACTTTCACACTGGTAGCAATTATTCGTTTTATACATGGAAAAACTGTTCTATTTATTTTGTATTTTATGCTTTCGGCGTTGACTTCTAAGGCCTAACTATCCGATCTGGCGGAGCAACGCCCTCGAGTGAAGCCTAGGTTGCCCGGAACGTAGAAATGACCATAACATCACACTGGTTGCTATTATTCGTTTTATACGATGATAAAACTGTTATATTTATATTGCATTTTAAGCTTCTGGCGTTGACTTCTTAGGCACTAACTATTCGAACTTGTGGAACAACGCCCTAGAGTGAAGCCTGCGATGCCCGGAACGTAGAAATGATCATTACCTTCACGCTTGTTGCACTTATTCCTGTCATACGATGAAAAAACTGTTGGATTTTTATTGCATTTTTTCCTTCAGGCGTTGGCTTCTAAGGCCGTAGCTATTCGATGTGGTGGAGAAACGCCCTAGAGTGACGTCTAGGTTGCCCGGAACGTAGAAATGACCACTACTTTCACAATGTTTGCAATTATTCACTTTATACAATGGAAAAACTGTTGTACTTATATAGTATTTTATTCTCCTGCCGTGGACTTCTTAGGCCCTGTCTGTTCGATCTGGTGGAACAGCGCCCTAGAATGAAGCCTAGGTTGCCCGGAACGTAGAAATGACCATTACTTTCAAACTGTTTGCAAATATACATTATATACGGTGGAAACGCTGTTGCATTTATATTGTATTTTATGCTTCTGGCGTTGACTTCTTAGTCCCTAACTATTTCGTCTGGTGGAGCAACGCCCTAGAGTGAAGCCTAGGTTGCCCGGAACGTCGAACGTACCATTACCTTCACACTGGTTGCAATTATTCCTGTTATACGATGGAAAAACTGTTGCATCTTTATTGTATTTTATGCTTCTGGCGTTGACTTCTTAGGACCTAACCATTCGATCTGGTGGAGCAACGCCCTAGAGTGAAACCTAGGTTACCCGGAACGTAGAAATGACCAGTACTTTCACACCGGTTGCAGTTATTCGTTTCATACGATGGAAAAACTGTTGTACTTATATTGTATTTTATTCTTATGACGTTGAAGTCTAAGTCCCTAGCTATTCGATATGGTGGAGCAACGCCCTAGAGTAAAACCTAGGTTACCCGGAACGTAGAAATGACCAGTACTTTCATACTGTTTGCAGTTATTCCTTTTATACGATGGAAAAACTTTTGCATCTATATTGTATTTTATGCTTCTGGCGTTGACTTCTAAGGCCCTAACTATTCGATCAGGTGGAGCAACGCCCTAGAGTGAAGCCTAGGTTGCCCGGAACGTAGAAGTGACCATAACTTCCACACTGGTTGCTATCATTCGTTCTATATGATGGAAGAACTGTGTATTTATATTGTATTTTATGCTTCTGGCGTTCACTTCTTAGGCCCTAACTATTCGATCTGGTGGAACAACGGCCTAGGGTGAAGCCTAGGTTGCCCGGAAAGTAGAACTGACCATAACTTTTAAACTGGTAGCAATTATTCGTTTTATACAATGGAAAAACTGTTCTTTTTATTTTGCATTTTATGCTTCGGGCGTTGACTTCTAAGGCCCTAACTGATTGATCTGGAGGAGCAACGCCCTAGTGTGAAGCCCAGATTGCCCGGAACGTTGAAATGACCATAACTTTCACTGTGGTTGCTAATATTCGTTTTATACGATGGAAAAACTGTTATATTTAGATTGTATTTTATTCTTATGGCGTTGAATTCTAAGTCCCTAGCTATTCGATCTGGTGGAGCAACGCCCTAGAGTGAAACCTAGGTTACCCGGAACGTAGAAATGACAAGTACTTTCACACTGTTTGCAGTTATTCCTGTTATACGATGGAAAAACTGTTGCATCTTTGTTGTATTTTATGCTTCTGGCGTTGACTTCTAAGGCCCTAACTATTCGATCAGGTGGAGCAACGCCCTAGAGTGAAGCCTAGGTTGCTCGAAGTGTAGAAATGACCATAACTTTCACACTGGTTGCAATTATCCATTTTATACGATGGAAAAACTGTTGGACTTATATTGTATTTTATTCTTATGGCGTTGAATTCTAATTCCCTAGCTATTCGATCTGGTGGAGCAACGCCCTAGAGTGAAACCTAGGTTACCCGGAACGTAGAAATGACCAGTACTTTCATACTGTTTGCAGTTATTCCTGTTATACGATGGAAAAACTTTTGCATCTTTATCGTATTTTATGCTTCTGGCGTTGACTTCTAAGGCCCTAGCTATTCGATTTGGTGGAGCAACGCCCTAGAGTGGAGCCTAGGTTACCCGGAACGTAGAAATGACCAGTACTTTCATACTGTTTGCAGTTATTCCTGTTATACGATGGAAAAACTTTTGCATCTATATTGTATTTTATGCTTCTGGCGTTGACTTCTAAGGCCCTAGCTATTGGATTTGGTGGAGCAACGCCCTAGAGTGGGGCCTAGGTTGCCCGGTACGTAGAAATGTCCATTACTTTCACACTGTTTGCTAATATACATTATATACGATGGAAAATCTGTTGTATTTATGTTGCATTTTATGCTTCTGGCGTTGACTTCTTAGGCCCTAACTATTTGAACTGGTGGAGCAACGCCCTAAAGTGAAGCCTAGGTTGCCCGGAACATAGAAGTGACCATAACTTCCACACTGGTTGCTATCATTCGTTCTATATGATGGAAGAACTGTGTATTTATATTGTATTTTATGCTTCTGGCGTTAACTTCTAAGGCCCTAACTCTTCGATCTGGTGGAGCAACGCCTCAGAGTTAAGCCTAGGATGCCCGAAAAGTCGAAATGATCATTACTTTCGCACTGGTTGCAATTATTCATTTTATACGATGAAAAAACTGTTGTACATATATTGTATTTTATCCTTCTGGCGTTGAATTCTACGTCCCTAGCTATTCGATCTATTGGAGCGACGCCCTAGAGTGAAACCTGGGTTGCCCGGAACGTAGAAATGACCATCACTTTCAAACTGGTTGGAATCATTCCTGTTATACGATGGAAAAACTGTTGTACTTTTATTGCATTTTATGCTTCTGGCGTTGACTTCTTAGGCCCTAAATATTCGAGCTGGTGGAGCAACGCCCTAGAGTGAAACCTAGGTTGCCCGGAACGTAGAAATGGCCATTACATTCACACTGGTTGCAATTATTCCTGTTATACGATGGAAAAACTGTTGCATCTTTATTGTATTTTATGCTTCGGGCGTTGACTTCTAAGGCCCTAACTATGCGATCTGGTGGAGCAACGCCCTAGAGTGAAGCCGAGGTTGCCCGGGAAGTAGAAATGACCATAACTTTCACACTGGTTGCTATTATTCGTTTTATACGATGGAATAGCTGTTATATTTATATTGCATTTTATGCTTCTGGCAATGAATTCTAAGTCCCTATCTATTCCATCTGGTGGAGCAATACCCTAGAGTGAAGCCTAGGTTGCCGGGAACGTAGAAATGACCATTACTTTCACACTGTTTGCAATTATTCATTTTATACGATGGCAAAGCTGTTGTATTTATATTGTATTCTATGCTCCTGGCGTTGACATCTAAGGCCGTAGCTATTAGATGTGGTGGAGAAACGCCCTAGAGTGACGCGTAGGTTGACCGGAACGTAGAGATTACCATTACTTTCACAATGTCTGCAATTATTCATTTTATACGATGGAAAAGCTGTTGTACTTATATTGTATTTTATCCTTCTGGCGTTGAATTCTAAGTCCCTAGCTATTCTATCTGGTGGAGCAACGCACTAGAGTGAAGCCTAGGTTACCCGGAACGTAGAAATGACCAGTACTTTCACACTGGTTGCAGTTATTCGTTTTATACAATGGAAAAACTGTTCTATTTATTTTGCATTTTATGCTTCGGGCGTTGACTTCTGAGGCCCTAACTATTCGATCTGGTGGAGCAACGCCCTAGAGTGAAGCCAAGGTTGCCCGGAACGTAGAAATGACCAGCACTTTCTCACTGGTTGCAGTTATTCGTTTTATACAATGGAAAAACTGTTCTATTTATTTTGCATTTTATGCTTCGGGCGCTGACTTCTAAGGCCCTAACTATTCGATCTGGTGGAGCAACGCCCTAGAGCGAAGCCTAGGTTGCCCGGGAAGTAGAAATGACCATAACTTTCAGACCGGTTGCTATTATTCGTTTTATACGTTGGAAAAGCTGTTATATTTATATAGCATTTTATGCTTCTGGCATTGAATTATAACTCCCTAGCTATTCCATCTGGTGGAGCAACACCCTAGTGTGAAGCCTAGGTTGCCCGGAACGTAGAAATAACCATTACTTCCACACTGTTTGCAAATATACATTACATACGATGGAAAAGCTGTTGTACTTATATTGTAATTTATGCTTCTGGCCTTGACTTCCTAGGCCCTAACTGTTTGATCTGGTGGAGCAACGCCCTAGAGTGAAGACTAGGTAGCCCGGAACGTTGAAATGACCATAACTTTCACACTGGTTGCTATTATTCGTTTTATACGATGGAAAAGCAGTTAAATTTATATTGCATTTTATGCTTCTGGCATTGAATTCTAAGTCCCTAGCAATTCCATCTGGTGGAGCAACACCCTAGAGTGAAGCCTAGGATGCCCGGAACGTAGAAGTGACCATTACTTCCACACTGTTTGCAAATATACATTATATACGATGGAAAAGCTGTTGTACTTATATTGTAATTTATGCTGCTGGCGTTGACTTCTTAGGCCCTAACTATTTGATCCGGTGGAGCACCGCCCTAGAGCGAAGTCTAGGTTGCCCGCAACGTAGAACATACCATTACCTTCACACTGGCTGCAATTATTCCTGTTATACGATGGAAGAACTGTTGCTCCTTCATTGTGTTTTATGCTTCTGGCGTTGACTTCATAGGCCCTAACTATTCGATCTGGTGGAGCAACGTCCTAGAGTGAAGCCTAGGTTGACAGGAACGTAGAAATGACCATAACTTTCACACTGGTTACCATTATTCGTTTTATACGATGGAAAAGCTGTTGTATTTATATCGGATTTTATGCTTCTGGCGTTGACTTTTAAGGCCGTAGCTATTAGATGTGGTGGAGCAACGCCCTTGAGTGACGCCTAGGTAGACAGGAACGTAGAAATGACCATTACTTTCACAATGTCTGCAATTATTCATTTTATACGATGGAAAAACTGTTGTACTTATATTGTATTTTATCCTTCTGGCGTTGTGTTCTAAGTCCCTAGCTATTCGATCTGGTGGAGCAACGCACTAGAGTGATGCCTAGGTTACCCGGAACGTAGAAATGACCAGTACTTTCACACTGGTTGCAGTTATTCGTTTTATACAATGGAAAAACTGTTCCATTTATTTTGCATTTTATGCTTCGGGCGTTGTCTTCTAAGGCCCTAACTATTCGATCTGGTGGAGCAACGCCCTACAGTGAAGAATAGGTTGCTCGGAACGTAGAAATGACCATTACCTTCACACTGTTTGCAATAATTCATTTTATACGATGGCAAAGCTGTTGTATTTATATTGTATTTTATGCTTCTGGCGGTGACTTCTAAGGCCCTATCTCTACGATTTGGTGGAGCAACGCCTCAGAGTTAAGCCTAGGATGCCCGAAACGTCGAAATGGTCATTACTTTCGCACTGGTTGCAATTAGTCATGCTATACGATGGAAAATCAGTTGCATTTTATTGTATTTTATGCTTCTGGCGTTAGCTTCTAACGCTGTAGCTTTTAGCTGTGGTGGAGCAACGCCGTAGAGTGACGCCTAGGTTGCCCGGCACGTAGAAATGACCATTACTTTCACAATGTTTGCAATTATTCATTTTATACGATGGTAATCTGTTGTACTTATATTGCATTTTATTCTTCTGGCGTCGACTTCTTAGGCCCTAACTATTCGATCCGGTGGAACAACGCTCTAGAGTGAAGCCTAGGTTGCCAGGAACGTAGAAATGACCATTACTTTCACACTGTTTGCTAATATCCATTATATACGATGGAAAGGCTGTTGTATTTATATTGTATTTTATGCTTCTGGCGTTGACTTCTTAGGCCCTAACTATTTAACCTGGTGGAGCACCGCCCTAGAGTGAAGAGTAGGTTGCCCGGAACGTAGAACATACCATTACCTTCACACTGGTTGCAATTATTCCTTTTATACGATGGAAAAACTGTTCTATTTATTTTGTATTTTATGCATCGGGCGTTGACTTCTAAGGCCCTAGCTATTCGATCTGGTCGAGCAACGCCCTAGAGTGAAGCCTAGGTTGCCCGGAACGTAGAAATGACCATAACTTTCACACTGGTAGCAATTATTCGTTTTATACATGGAAAAACTGTTCTATTTATTTTGTATTTTATGCTTTCGGCGTTGACTTCTAAGGCCTAACTATCCGATCTGGCGGAGCAACGCCCTCGAGTGAAGCCTAGGTTGCCCGGAACGTAGAAATGACCATAACATCACACTGGTTGCTATTACTCGTTTTATACGATGATAAAACTGTTATATTTATATTGCATTTTAAGCTTCTGGCGTTGACTTCTTAGGCACTAACTATTCGAACTTGTGGAACAACGCCCTAGAGTGAAGCCTGCGATGCCCGGAACGTAGAAATGATCATTACCTTCACGCTTGTTGCACTTATTCCTGTTATACGATGAAAAAACTGTTGGATTTTTATTGCATTTTTTCCTTCAGGCGTTGACTTCTAAGGCCGTAGCTATTCGATGTGGTGGAGAAACGCCCTAGAGTGACGTCTAGGTTGCCCGGAACGTAGAAATGACCACTACTTTCACAATGTTTGCAATTATTCACTTTATACAATGGAAAAACTGTTGTACTTATATAGTATTTTATTCTCCTGCCGTTGACTTCTTAGGCCCTGTCTGTTCGATCTGGTGGAACAGCGCCCTAGAATGAAGCCTAGGTTGCCCGGAACGTAGAAATGACCATTACTTTCAAACTGTTTGCAAATATACATTATATACGGTGGAAACGCTGTTGCATTTATATTGTATTTTATGCTTCTGGCGTTGACTTCTTAGTCCCTAACTATTTCGTCTGGTGGAGCAACGCCCTAGAGTGAAGCCTAGGTTGCCCGGAACGTCGAACGTACCATTACCTTCACACTGGTTGCAATTATTCCTGTTATACGATGGAAAAACTGTTGCATCTTTATTGTATTTTATGCTTCTGGCGTTGACTTCTTAGGACCTAACCATTCGATCTGGTGGAGCAAGGCCCTAGAGTGAAGCCTAGGTTGCCCGGAACGTAGAAATGACCATAACTTTCACACTGGTTACCATTATTCGTTTTATACGATGGAAAAGCTGTTGTATTTACATCGTATTTTATGCTTCTGGCGTTGACTTCTTAGGCCCTATCTGTTCCATCTGGTGGAACAACGCACTAGGGTGAAGCCTAGGTTGCCCGGAACGTAGAAATGACCAGTACTTTCACACTGGTTGCAGTTATTCGTTTTATACAATGGAAGAACTGTTCTATTTATTTTGCATTTTATGCTTCTGGCGTTGACTTCTAAGGCCCTAACTATTCCATCTGGTGGAACAACGCCCTAGGGTGAAGCCTAGGTTGCCCGGAACGTAGAAATGACCATAACTTTCACACTGGTAGCAATTATACGTTTTATACGATGGAACGACTGTTGTATTTATTTTGTAGTTTATGCTTATGGCGTTGACTTCTAAGGCCCTAACTCTTCGATCCGGTGGAGCAACGCCCTAGAGAGAAGCCTAGGTTGCCCGGAACGTAGAACATACGATTACCTTCACACTGGTTGCAATTATTCCTGTTATACAATGGAAAAACTGTTGCACCATTATTGTATTTTATGCTTCTGGCGTTGACTTCATAGACCCTAACTATTTGATCTGGTGGAGCAACGCCCTAGAGTGAAACCTAGGTTACCCGGAACGTAGAAATGACCAGTACTTTCACACCGGTTGCAGTTATTCGTTTCATACGATGGAAAAACTGTTGTACTTATATTGTATTTTATTCTTATGACGTTGAAGTCTAAGTCCCTAGCTATTCGATATGGTGGAGCAACGCCCTAGAGTAAAACCTAGGTTACCCGGAACGTAGAAATGACCAGTACTTTCATACTGTTTGCAGTTATTCCTTTTATACGATGGAAAAACTTTTGCATCTATATTGTATTTTATGCTTCTGGCGTTGACTTCTAAGGCCCTAGCTATTTGAACTGGTGGAGCAACGCCCTAAAGTGAAGCCTAGGTTGCCCGGAACGTAGAAGTGACCATAACTTCCACACTGGTTGCTATCATTCGTTCTATATGATGGAAGAACTGTGTATTTATATTGTATTTTATGCTTCTGGCGTTCACTTCTTAGGCCCTAACTATTCGATCTGGTGGAACAACGGCCTAGGGTGAAGCCTAGGTTGCCCGGAACGTAGAACTGACCATAACTTTTAAACTGGTAGCAATTATTCGTTTTATACAATGGAAAAACTGTTCTTTTTATTTTGCATTTTATGCTTCTGGCGTTGACTTCTAAGGCCCTAACTATTCGATCAGGTGGAGCAACGCCCTAGAGTGAAGCCTAGGTTGCTCGAAGTGTAGAAATGACCATAACTTTCACACTGGTTGCAATTATCCATTTTATACGATGGAAAAACTGTTGGACTTATATTGTATTTTATTCTTATGGCGTTGAATTCTAATTCCCTAGCTATTCGATCTGGTGGAGCAACGCCCTAGAGTGAAACCTAGGTTACCCGGAACGTAGAAATGACCAGTACTTTCATACTGTTTGCAGTTATTCCTGTTATACGATGGAAAAACTTTTGCATCTTTATTGTATTTTATGCTTCTGGCGTTGACTTCTAAGGCCCTAGCTATTCGATTTGGTGGAGCAACGCCCTAGAGTGGAGCCTAGGTTACCCGGAACGTAGAAATGACCAGTACTTTCATACTGTTTGCAGTTATTCCTGTTATACGATGGAAAAACTTTTGCATCTATATTGTATTTTATGCTTCTGGCGTTGACTTCTAAGGCCCTAGCTATTCGATTTGGTGGAGCAACGCCCTAGAGTGGGGCCTAGGTTGCCCGGTACGTAGAAATGTCCATTACTTTCACACTGTTTGCAAATATACATTATATACGATGGAAAATCTGTTGTATTTATGTTGCATTTTATGCTTCTGGCGTTGACTTCTTAGGCCCTATCTATTTGAACTGGTGGAGCAACGCCCTAAAGTGAAGCCTAGGTTGCCCGGAACATAGAAGTGACCATAACTTCCACACTGGTTGCTATCATTCGTTCTATATGATGGAAAAACTGTGTATTTATATTGTATTTTATGCTTCTGGCGTTCACTTCTTAGGCCCTAACTATTCGATCTGGTGGAACAACGGCCTAGGGTGAAGCCTAGGTTGCCCGGAACGTAGAACTGACCATAACTTTTAAACTGGTAGCAATTATTCGTTTTATACAATGGAAAAGCTGTTCTTTTTATTTTGCATTTTATGCTTCGGGCGTTGACTTCTAAGGCCCTAACTGATTGATCTGGAGGAGCAACGCCCTAGTGTGAAGCCCAGATTGCCCGGAACGTTGAAATGACCATAACTTTCACTCTGGTTGCTAATATTCGTTTTATACGATGGAAAAACTGTTATATTTAGATTGTATTTTATTCTTATGGCGTTGAATTCTAAGTCCCTAGCTATTCGATCTGGTGGAGCAACGCCCTAGAGTGAAACCTAGGTTACCCGGAACGTAGAAATGACCAGTACGTTCACACTGTTTGCAGTTATTCCTGTTATACGATGGAAAAACTGTTGCATCTTTATTGTATTTTATGCTTCTGGCGTTGACTTCTAAGGCCCTAATTATTCGATCAGGTGGAGCAACGCCCTAGAGTGAAGCCTAGGTTGCTCGAAGTGTAGAAATGACCATAACTTTCACACTGGTTGCAATTATTCATTTTATACGATGGAAAAACTGTCGGACTTATATTGTATTTTATTCTTATGGCGTTGAATTCTAATTCCCTAGCTATTCGATCTGGTGGAGGAACGCCCTAGAGTGAAACCTAGGTTACCCGGAACGTTGAAATGACCAGTACTTTCATAGTGTTTGCAGTTATTCCTGTTATACGATGGAAAAACTTTTGCATCTTTATTGTATTTTATGCTTCTGGCGTTGACCTCTAAGGCCCTAGCTATTCGATTTGGTGGAGCAACGCCCTAGAGTGGAGCCTAGGTTACCCGGAACGTAGAAATGACCAGTACTTTCATAGTGTTTGCAGTTATTCCTGTTATACGATGGAAAAACTTTTGCATCTATATTGTATTTTATGCTTCTGGCGTTGACTTCTAAGGCCCTAGCTATTCGATTTGGTGGAGCAACGCCCTAGAGTGGGGCCTAGGTTGCCCGGTACGTAGAAATGTCCATTACTTTCACACTGTTTGCAAATATACATTATATACGATGGAAAATCTGTTGTATTTATGTTGCATTTTATGCTTCTGGCGTTGACTTCTTAGGCCCTAACTATTCGATCTGGTGGAACAACGGCCTAGGATGAAGCCTAGGTTGCCCGGAACGTAGAACTGACCATAACTTTTAAACTGCTAGCAATTATTCGTTTTATACAATGGAAAAACTGTTCCTTTTATTTTGCATTTTATGCTTCGGGCGTTGACTTCTAAGGCCCTAACTGATTGATCTGGAGGAGCAACGCCCTAGTGTGAAGCCCAGATTGCCCGGAACGTTGAAATGACCATAACTTTCACTCTGGTTGCTAATATTCGTTTTATACGATGGAAAAACTGTTATATTTAGATTGTATTTTATTCTTATGGCGTTGAATTCTAAGTCCCTAGCTATTCGATCTGGTGGAGCAACGCCCTAGAGTGAAACCTAGGTTACCCGGAACGTAGAAATGACCAGTACGTTCACACTGTTTGCAGTTATTCCTGTTATACGATGGAAAAACTGTTGCATCTTTATTGTATTTTATGCTTCTGGCGTTGACTTCTAAGGCCCTAATTATTCGATCAGGTGGAGCAACGCCCTAGAGTGAAGCCTAGGTTGCTCGAAGTGTAGAAATGACCATAACTTTCACACTGGTTACAATTATTCATTTTATACGATGGAAAAACTGTTGGACTTATATTGTATTTTATTCTTATGGGGTTGAATTCTAATTCCCTAGCTATTCGATCTGGTGGAGGAACGCCCTAGAGTGAAACCTAGGTTACCCGGAACGTTGAAATGACCAGTACTTTCATACTGTTTGCAGTTATTCCTGTTATACGATGGAAAAACTTTTGCATCTTTATTGTATTTTATGCTTCTGGCGTTGACCTCTAAGGCCCTAGCTATTCGATTTGGTGGAGCAACGCCCTAGAGTGGAGCCTAGGTTACCCGGAACGTAGAAATGACCAGTACTTTCATACTGTTTGCAGTTATTCCTGTTATACGATGGAAAAACTTTTGCATCTATATTGTATTTTATGCTTCTGGCGTTGACTTCTAAGGCCCTAGCTATTCGATTTGGTGGAGCAACGCCCTAGAGTGGGGCCTAGGTTGCCCGGTACGTAGAAATGTCCATTACTTTCACACTGTTTGCAAATATACATTATATACGATGGAAAATCTGTTGTATTTATGTTGCATTTTATGCTTCTGGCGTTGACTTCTTAGGCCCTAACTATTCGATCTGGTGGAACAACGGCCTAGGATGAAGCCTAGGTTGCCCGGAACGTAGAACTGACCATAACTTTTAAACTGCTAGCAATTATTCGTTTTATACAATGGAAAAACTGTTCCTTTTATTTTGCATTTTATGCTTCGGGCGTTGACTTCTAAGGCCCTAACTGATTGATCTGGAGGAGCAACGCCCTAGTGTGAAGCCCAGATTGCCCGGAACGTTGAAATGACCATAACTTTCACTCTGGTTGCTAATATTCGTTTTATACGATGGAAAAACTGTTATATTTAGATTGTATTTTATTCTTATGGCGTTGAATTCTAAGTCCCTAGCTATTCGATCTGGTGGAGCAACGCCCTAGAGTGAAACCTAGGTTACCCGGAACGTAGAAATGACCAGTACGTTCACACTGTTTGCAGTTATTCCTGTTATACGATGGAAAAACTGTTGCATCTTTATTGTATTTTATGCTTCTGGCGTTGACTTCTAAGGCCCTAATTATTCGATCAGGTGGAGCAACGCCCTAGAGTGAAGCCTAGGTTGCTCGAAGTGTAGAAATGACCATAACTTTCACACTGGTTACAATTATTCATTTTATACGATGGAAAAACTGTTGGACTTATATTGTATTTTATTCTTATGGGGTTGAATTCTAATTCCCTAGCTATTCGATCTGGTGGAGGAACGCCCTAGAGTGAAACCTAGGTTACCCGGAACGTTGAAATGACCAGTACTTTCATACTGTTTGCAGTTATTCCTGTTATACGATGGAAAAACTTTTGCATCTTTATTGTATTTTATGCTTCTGGCGTTGACCTCTAAGGCCCTAGCTATTCGATTTGGTGGAGCAACGCCCTAGAGTGGAGCCTAGGTTACCCGGAACGTAGAAATGACCAGTACTTTCATACTGTTTGCAGTTATTCCTGTTATACGATGGAAAAACTTTTGCATCTATATTGTATTTTATGCTTCTGGCGTTGACTTCTAAGGCCCTAGCTATTCGATTTGGTGGAGCAACGCCCTAGAGTGGGGCCTAGGTTGCCCGGTACGTAGAAATGTCCATTACTTTCACACTGTTTGCAAATATACATTATATACGATGGAAAATCTGTTGTATTTATGTTGCATTTTATGCTTCTGGCGTTGACTTCTTAGGCCCTAACTATTTGAACTGGTGGAGCAACGCCCTAAAGTGAAGCCTAGGTTGCCCGGAACATAGAAGTGACCATAACTTCCACACTGGTTGCTATCACTCGTTCTATATGAGGGAAAAACTGTGTATTTATATTGTATTTTATGCTTCTGGCGTTCACTTCTTAGGCCCTAACTATTCGATCTGGTGGAGCAACGCCCTAGAGTGAAGCCTAGGTTGCTCGGAATGTAGAAATGACCATAACTTTCACACTGGTAGCAATTATTCGTTTTATACGATGGAAAAACTTTTATTTATTTTGTATTTTATGCTTCGGGCGTTGACTTCTAAGGCCCTAACTATTCGATCTGGTGGAGCAACGCCCCAGAGTGAAGCCTAGGTTGCCCGGAACGCAGAAATGACCATAACTTTCACACTGGTTGCTATTATTCGTTTTATACAGTGGAAAAACTGTTATATTTATATTGTATTTTATGCTTCTGGCGTTGACTTCTTAGGCCCTAACTATACGATCTGGTGGAACATCGCCCTAGAGTGAAGTCTAGGTTGCCTGGAACGTAGAAATGACAAATACTTTCCCACGGGTTGCAATTATTCCTGTTACAGGATGGATAGACTGTTGTATTTTTATTGTATTTTATGCTTCACGCGTTGACTTCTGAGGCCGTAGCTATTCGATGTGGTGGATGAACGCCATAGAGTGAAGCCTAGGTTGCCCGGAACGTAGAAATGTCCATATCTTTCACACTGTTTGCAATTATTCATTCAATATGATGGAAAAGCTGTTGTATTTATATCGTATTTTATGCTTCGGGCGTTGACTTCTTAGGCACTAACATTTCGATCTGGTGGAGCAACGCCCTAGAGTGAAGCCTAGGTTGCTCGGAATGTAGAAATGACCATAACTTTCACACTGGTTGCAATTATTCGTTTTATACGATGGAAAAACTGTTGTATATTTATTGCATTTTATGCCTCGGGCATTGACTTCTAAGGCCCTAACTACTCGATCTGGTGGAACAACGCCCTAGGGTGAAGCCTAGGTTGCCCGGAACGTAGAAATGACCATAACTTTTACACTGCTAGCATTTATTCGTTTTATACAATGGAAAAACTGTTCTATTTATTTTGCATTTAATGCTTCGGGCGTTGACTTCTAAGGCCCGAACTGATTGATCTGGAGGAGCAACGCCCTAGAGTGAAGCCTAGATTGCCCGGAACGTTGAAATGACCATAAATTTCACACTGGTTGCTAATATTCGTCTTATACGATGGAAAAACTGGTATATTTATATTGTATTTTATGCTTCTGGCGTTGACTTCTAAGGCCCTAACTATTCGAAAAGGAGGAGCAACGCCCTAGAGTGAAACCTAGGTTGCTGGAAATGTAGAAATGACCATAACTTTCACACTGGTTGCAATTATTCATTTTATACGATGGAAAAACTGTTGTACTTATATTGTATTTTACTCTTATGACGTTGAAGTGTAAGTCCCTAGCTATTCGATATGGTGGAGCAACACCCTAGAGTAAAACCTAGGTTACCCGGAACGTAGATATGGCCAGTACTTTCATACTGTTTGCAGTTATTCCTGTTATACGATGGAAAAACTTTTGCATCTATATTGTATTTTATGCTTCTGGCGTTGACTTCTAAGGCCCTAGCTATTCGATTTGGTGGAGCAACGCCCTAGAGTGGGGCCTAGGTTGCCCGGTACGTAGAAATGTCTATTACTTTCACACTGGTTGCTAATATTCGTTTTATACGATGGAAAAACTGTTATATTTATATTGTATTTTATTCTTATGGCGTTGAATTCTAAGTCCCTAGCTATTCGATCTGGTGGAGCAACGCCCTAGAGTGAAACCTAGGTTACCCGGAACGTAGAAATGACCAGTACTTTCACACTGTTTGCAGTTATTCCTGTTATACGATGGAAAAACTGTTGCATCTTTATTGTATTTTATGCTTCTGGCGTTGACTTCTAAGGCCCTAACTATTCGATCAGGTGGAGCAACGCCCTAGAGTGAAGCCTAGGTTGCTCGAAGTGTAGAAATGACCATAACTTTCACACTGGTTGCAATTATTCATTTTATACGATGGAAAAACTGTTGGACTTATATTGTATTTTATTCTTATGGCGTTGAATTCTAATTCCCTAGCTATTCGATCTGGTGGAGCAACGCCCTAGAGTGAAACCTAGGTTACCCGGAACGTAGAAATGACCAGTACTTTCATACTGTTTGCAGTTATTCCTGTTATACGATGGAAAATCTTTTGCATCTTTATTGTATTTTATGCTTCTGGCGTTGACTTCTCAGGCCCTAGTTATTCGATTTGGTGGAGCAACGCCCTAGAGTGGAGCCTAGGTTGCCCGGTACGTAGAAATGTCCATTACTTTCACACTGTTTGCAAATATACATTATATACGATGGAAAATCTGTTGTATTTATGTTGCATTTTATGCTTCTGGCGTTGACTTCTTAGGCCCTAACTATTTGAACTGGTGGAGCAACGCCCCAAAGTGAAGCCTAGGTTGCCCGGAACGTAGAAGTGACCATAACTTCCACACTGGTTGCTATCATTCGTTCTATATGATGGAAAAACTGTGTATTTATATTGTATTTTATGCTTCTGGCGTTCACTTCTTAGGCCCTAACTATTCGATCTGGTGGAGCAACGCCCTAGAGTGAAGCCTAGGTTGCTCGGAGTGTAGAAATGACCATAACTTTCACACTGGTAGCAATTATTCGTTTTATACGATGGAAAAACTTTTATTTATTTTGTATTTTATGCTTCGGGCGTTGACTTCTAAGGCCCTAACTATTCGATCTGGTGGAGCAACGCCCTAGAGTGAAGCCTAGGTTGCCCGGAACGCAGAAATGACCATAACTTTCACACTGGTTGCTATTAATCGTTTTATACAGTGGAAAAACTGTTATATTTATATTGTATTTTATGCTTCTGGCGTTGACTTCTTAGGCCCTAACTATACGATCTGGTGGAACATCGCCCTAGAGTGAAGTCTAGGTTGCCTGGAACGTAGAAATGACCATCACTTTCACACGGGTTGCAATTATTCCTGTTATGGGATGGAAAGACTGTTGTATTTTTATTGTATTTTATACTTCAGGCGTTGACTTCTGAGGCCGTAGCTATTCGATGTGGTGGAAGAACGCTATAGAGTGAAGCCTAGGTTGCCCGGAACGTAGAAATGACCATTACTTTCACAATGTATGCAAATATTCATTTTATACGATGGAAAAACTGTTGTACCTATACTGTCTTTTATTCTTCTGGCGTTGAATTCTAAGTCCCTAGCTTTTCGATCTCGTGGAGCAACGCCCTAGAGTGAAACCTAGGTTACCCGGAACTTAGACATGACCAGTACTTTCACACTGGTTGCAGTTACTCCTGTTATGCGATGGTAAAACTGTTGCACCTTTATTGTATTTTGTGCTTCTGGCGTTGACATCTAAGGCCCTAACTGTTTGATCTGGTGGAGCAACGCCCTAGAGTGAAGCCTAGGTTGCCCGGAACGTAGAAATGACCATAGCTTTCACACTGGTTGCTATTATTCGTCTTATACGATGGAAAAACTGTTATACTTATATTTTATTTTATGCTTCTGTCGGTGACTTCTTATGCCCTAACTATTCGACCTGGTGGAACAACACCCTAGAGTGAAGCCTAGGTTGCCTGGAACGTAGAAATGACCATCACTTTCCCACGGGTTGCAATTATTCCTGTTACAGGATGGATAGACTGTTGTATTTTTATTGTATTTTATGCTTCACGCGTTGACTTCTGAGGCCGTAGCTATTCGATGTCGTGGATGAACGCCATAGAGTGAAGCCTAGGTTGCCCGGAACGTAGAAATGTCCATATCTTTCACACTGTTTGCAATTATTCATTCAATATGATGGAAAAGCTGTTGTATTTATATCGTATTTTATGCTTCGGGCGTTGACTTCTTAGGCACTAACATTTCGATCTGGTGGAGCGCGCCCTAGAGTGCAGCCTAGGTTGCTCGGAATGTAGAAATGACCATAACTTTCACACTGGTTGCAATTATTCGTTTTATACGATGGAAAAACTGTTGTATATTTATTGCATTTTATGCTTCGGGCATTGACTTCTAAGGCCCTAACTACTCGATCTGGTGGAACAACGCCGTAGGGTGAAGCCTGGGTTGCCCGGAACGTAGAAATGACCATAAATTTCACACTGGTTGCTAATATTCGTCTTATACGATGGAAAAACTGTTATATTTATATTGTATTTTATACTTATGGCGTTGAATTCTTAGTCCCAAGCTATTTGATCTGGTGGAGCAACGCCCTAAAGTGAAACCTAGGTTACCCGGAACGTAGAAATGACCAGTACTTTCACACTGTTTGCAGTTATTCCTGTTATACGATGGAAAAACTGTTGCATCTTTATTGTATTTTATGCTTCCGGCGTTGACTTCTAAGGCCCTAACTATTCGAAAAGGAGGAGCAACGCCCTAGAGTGAAACCTAGGTTGCTGGAAATGTAGAAATGACCATAACTTTCACACTGGTTGCAATTATTCATTTTATACGATGGAAAAACTGTTGTACATATATTGTATTTTACTCTTATGACGTTGAAGTGTAAGTCCCTAGCTATTCGATATGGTGGAGCAACACCCTAGAGTAAAACCTAGGTTACCCGGAACGTAGATATGACCAGTACTTTCATACTGTTTGCAGTTATTCCTGTTACACGATGGAAAAACTTTTGCATCTATATTGTATTTTATGCTTCTGGCGTCGACTTCTAAGGCCCTAGATATTCGATTTGGTGGAGCAACGCCCTAGAGTGGGGCCTAGGTTGCCCGGTACGTAGAAATGTCCATTACTTTCACACTGGTTGCTATTATTCGTTTTATACGATGGAAAATCTGTTGTATTTATGTTGCATTTTATGCTTCTGGCGTTGACTTCTTAGGCCCTAACTATTTGAACTGGTGGAGCAACGGCCTAGAGTGAAGCCTAGGTTGCCCGGAACGTAGAAATGACCATAACTTTCACACTGGTTGCTATAATTCGTTTTATATGATGGATAAACTGTTGTATTTATATTGTATTTTATGCTTCTGGCGTTCACTTCTTAGGCCCTAACTATTCGATCTGGTGGATCAACGCCCTAGGGTGAAACCTAGGTTGCCCGGAACGTAGAAATGACCATAACTTTTACACGGGTAGCTTTTATTCGTTTTATGCAATGGAAAAACTGTTCTATTTATTTTGCATTTTATGCTTCGGGCGTTGACTTCTAAGGCCCTAACTGATTGATCTGGAGGAGCAACGCCCTAGTGTGAAGCCTAGGTTGCCCGGAACGTAGAAAAGACCATAACCTTTACACTGGTAGCAATTATTCGTTTTATACAATGGAAAGACCGTCCTATTTATTTTGTATTTTATGCTTCGCGCGTTGACTTCTAAGGCCCTAACTGTTTGATCTGGTGGAGCAACGCCCTAGATTGAAGCCTAGGTTGCCCGGAACGTAGAAATGACCATAACGTTCACACTGGTTGCTATTATTCGTTTTATACGATGGAAAAGCTGTTGTATTTATATCGTACTTTATGCTTCTGGCGTTGACTTCTAATGCCCTCAACTATTCGATCTGGTGGAGCAACGCACTAGAGCGAAGCCTAGGTTGCCCGGAACGTAGAAATGACCATTACTTTCACACTGTTTGTAATTATTCATTTTATACGATGGAAAAGCTGTTGTATTTATATTGCATTTTATTCTTCTGGCGTTGACTTTTAAGGCCGTAGCTATTAGATGTGGTGGAGCAACGCCCTAGAGTGTCGCATAGGTTGCCCGGAACGTAGACATGACCATTACTTTCACAATGTTTGCAAATATTCATTTTATGCGATGGAAAAACTGTTGTACTTATATTGTATTTTATTCTTCTGGCGTTGAATTCTAAGTCCCTAGCTTTTCGATCTCGTGGAGCAACGCCCTAGAGTGAAACCTAGGTTACCCGGAACGTAGAAATGACCAGTGCTTTCACACTGGTTGCAGTTATTCCTCTTATACGATGGAAAAACTGTTGCACCTTTATTGTATTTTATGCTTCTGGCGTTCACATCTAAGGCCCTAACTGTTTGATCTGGTGGAGCAACGCCCTAGAGTGAAGCCTAGGTTGCCCGGAACGTAGAAATGACCATCACTTTCACACGGGTTGCAATTATTCGTTTTATACAATGGAAAAACTGTTCTTTTTATTTTGTATTTAATGCGTCGGGTGTTGACTTCTATGGCCCTAACTGTTGGATCTGGTGGAGCAACGACCTAGTGTGAAGCCCAGATTGCCCGGAACGTTGAAATGACCATAACTTTCACTCTGGTTGCTAATATTCGTTTTATACGATGGAAAAACTGTTATATTTATATTGTATTTTATTCTTACGGCGTTGAATTCTAAGTCCCTAGCTATTCGATCTGGTGGAGCAACGCCCTAGAGTCAAACCTAGGTTACCCGGAACGTAGAAATGACCAGTACTTTCACACTGTTTGCAGTTATTCCTGTTATACGATGGAAAAACTGTTGCATCTTTATTGTATTTTATGCTTCTGGCGTTGACTTCTAAGGCCCTAACTATTCGATCAGGTGGAGCAACGCCCTAGAGTGAAGCCTAGGTTGCTCGAAGTGTAGAAATGACCATAACTTTCACACTGGCTGCAATTATTCATTTTATACGATGGAAAAACTGTTGGACTTATATTGTATTTTATTCTTATGGCGTTGAATTCTAATTCCCTAGCTATTCCATCTGGTGGAGCAACGCCCTAGAGTGAAACCTAGGTTACCCGGAACGTAGAAATGACCAGTACTTTCATACTGTTTGCAGTTATTCCTGTTATACGATGGAAAAACTTTTGCATCTTTATTGTATTTTATGCTTCTGGCGTTGACTTCTAAGGCCCTAGCTATTCGATTTGGTGGAGCAACGCCCTAGAGTGGAGCCTAGGTTACCCGGAACGTAGAAATGACCAGTACTTTCATACTGTTTGCAGTTATTCCTGTTATACGATGGAAAAACTTTTGCATCTATATTGTATTTTATGCTTCTGGCGTTGACTTCTAAGGCGCTAGCTATTCGATTTGGTGGAGCAACGCCCTAGAGTGGGGCCTAGGTTGCCCGGTACGTAGAAATGTCCATTACTTTCACACTGTTTGCAAATATACATTATATACGATGGAAAATCTGTTGTATTTATGTTGCATTTTATGCTTCTGGCGTTGACTTCTTAGGCCCTAACTATTTGAACTGGTGGAGCAACGCCCCAAAGTGAAGCCTAGGTTGCCCGGAACGTAGAAGTGACCATAACTTCCACACTGGTTGCTATCATTCGTTCTATATGATGGAAAAACTGTGTATTTATATTGTATTTTATGCTTCTGGCGTTCACTTCTTAGGCCCTAACTATTCGATCTGGTGGAGCAACGCCCTAGAGTGAAGCCTAGGTTGCTCGGAGTGTAGAAATGACCATAACTTTCACACTGGTAGCAATTATTCGTTTTATACGATGGAAAAACTTTTATTTATTTTGTATTTTATGCTTCGGGCGTTGACTTCTAAGGCCCTAACTATTCGATCTGGTGGAGCAACGCCCTAGAGTGAAGCCTAGGTTGCCCGGAACGCAGAAATGACCATAACTTTCACACTGGTTGCTATTATTCGTTTTATACAGTGGAAAAACTGTTATATTTATATTGTATTTTATGCTTCTGGCGTTGACTTCTTAGGCCCTAACTATACGATCTGGTGGAACATCGCCCTAGAGTGAAGTCTAGGTTGCCTGGAACGTAGAAATGACCATCACTTTCACACGGGTTGCAATTATTCCTGTTATGGGATGGAAAGACTGTTGTATTTTTATTGTATTTTATACTTCAGGCGTTGACTTCTGAGGCCGTAGCTATTCGATGTGGTGGAAGAACGCTATAGAGTGAAGCCTAGGTTGCCCGGAACGTAGAAATGACCATTACTTTCACAATGTATGCAAATATTCATTTTATACGATGGAGAAACTGTTGTACCTATACTGTCTTTTATTCTTCTGGCGTTGAATTCTAAGTCCCTAGCTTTTCGATCTCGTGGAGCAACGCCCTAGAGTGAAACCTAGGTTACCCGGAACGTAGAAATGACCAGTGCTTTCACACTGGTTGCAGTTATTCCTCTTATACGATGGAAAAACTGTTGCACCTTTATTGTATTTTATGCTTCTGGCGTTCACATCTAAGGCCCTAACTGTTTGATCTGGTGGAGCAACGCCCTAGAGTGAAGCCTAGGTTGCTCGAAGTGTAGAAATGACCATAACTTTCACTCTGGTTGCTAATATTCGTTTTATACGATGGAAAAACTGTTATATTTATATTGTATTTTATTCTTACGGCGTTGAATTCTAAGTCCCTAGCTATTCGATCTGGTGGAGCAACGCCCTAGAGTCAAACCTAGGTTACCCGGAACGTAGAAATGACCAGTACTTTCACACTGTTTGCAGTTATTCCTGTTATACGATGGAAAAACTGTTGCATCTTTATTGTATTTTATGCTTCTGGCGTTGACTTCTAAGGCCCTAGCTATTCGATTTGGTGGAGCAACGCCCTAGAGTGGAGCCTAGGTTACCCGGAACGTAGAAATGACCAGTACTTTCATACTGTTTGCAGTTATTCCTGTTATACGATGGAAAAACTTTTGCATCTATATTGTATTTTATGCTTCTGGCGTTGACTTCTAAGGCGCTAGCTATTCGATTTGGTGGAGCAACGCCCTAGAGTGGGGCCTAGGTTGCCCGGTACGTAGAAATGTCCATTACTTTCACACTGTTTGCAAATATACATTATATACGATGGAAAATCTGTTGTATTTATGTTGCATTTTATGCTTCTGGCGTTGACTTCTTAGGCCCTAACTATTTGAACTGGTGGAGCAACGCCCCAAAGTGAAGCCTAGGTTGCCCGGAACGTAGAAGTGACCATAACTTCCACACTGGTTGCTATCATTCGTTCTATATGATGGAAAAACTGTGTATTTATATTGTATTTTATGCTTCTGGCGTTCACTTCTTAGGCCCTAACTATTCGATCTGGTGGAACAACGCCCTATGGTGAAGCCTAGGTTGCCCGGAACGTAGAAATGGCCAGTACTTTCACACTGGTTGCAGTTATTCCTGTTATACGATGGAAAAACTGTTGCACATTTATTGTATTTTATGCATTTCGCGTTGACATCTAAGGCCCTAACTATTCGATCTGGTGGAACAAGGCCCTAGAGTGAAGCGTAGGCTGCTCGGAACGTCGAAATGACCATAAATTTCACACTGGTTGCCATTATTCGTTTTCTACGATGGAAAAGCTGTTGTATTTATATCGTATTTTATGCTTCTGGCGTTGACTTCTTAGGCCCTAGCTACTCCATCTGGTGGAACAACGCCCTAGGGTCAAGCCTAGGTTGCCCGGAACGTAGAAATGACCATAACTTTCACACTGGTAGCAATTATACGTTTTACACATGGAAAAACTGTTCTATTTTTTTGTATTTTATGCTTCAGGCGTTGGCTTCTAAGGCCCTAGCTATTCGATCTGGTGGAGCAACGCCCTAGAGTGAAACCTAGGTTACCCGGAACGTAGAAATGAACAGTACTTTCACACTGTTTGCAGTTACTCCTGTTGTACGATGGAAAAACTGTTGCATCTTTATTGTATTTTATGCTTCTGGCGTTGACTTCTAAGGCCCTAACTATTCTATCTGGTGGAGCAACGCCCTAGAGTGACGCCGAGGTTACCCGGAACGTATAAATGACCATTACTTTCACACGGTTTGCAATTATTCGTTTTATACGTTGGGAAAGCCGTTGTATTTATATTCTATTTTATGCTTCTGGCGTTGACTTCTAAGGCCGTAGCTATTAGATGTAGTGGAGCAAGGCCCTAGAGTGACGCCTAGGCTGCCCGGAATGTAGAAATGACCATTACTTTCACAATGTCTGCAATTATTCATTTTATACGATGGAAAAACAGTTGTACTTATATTGTATTTTATCTTTCTGGCGTTGAATTCTAAGTCCCTAGCTACTCGATCTGGTGGAGCTACAACCTAGGGTGAAACCTAGGTTACCCGGAACGTAGAAATGACCAGTACTTTCACACTGGTTACAGTTATTCGTTTTATACAATGGAAAAACTGTTCTATTTATGTTGCATTTTATGCTTCGGGCGTTGACTTCTGAGGCGCTAACTATTCGATCTGGTGGAACAACGCCCTAGGGTGAAGCCTAGGTTGCCCGGACCGTAGAAATGACCAGTACTTTCACACTGGTTGCAGTTATTCCTGTTATACGATGGAAAAACTGTTGCACCTTTATTGTATTTTATGCATTTCGCGTTGACATCTAAGGCCCTAACTATTCGATCTGGTGGAACAAGGCCCTAGAGTGAAGCCTAGGCTGCTCGGAACGTAGAAATGACCATAAATTTCACACTGGTTGCCATTATTCGTTTTCTACGATGGAAAAGCTGTTGTATTTATATCGTATTTTATGCTTCTGGCGTTGACTTCCAAAGTCCTAACTATTCGATCTGGTGGAGCAACGCCCTAGAGTGAAGCCTAGGTTGCCCGGGAAGTAGAAATGACCATAACTTTCACACTGGTTGCTATTATTCGTTTTATACGATGGAAAAGCTGTTATACTTATATTGCATTTTATGCTTTTGGCATTGAGTTCTAAGTCCCTAGCTATTCCATCTGGTGGAGCAACACCCTAGCGTGAAGCGTAGATTGTCCGGAACGTAGAAATGACCATTACTTCCACACTGTTTGCAATTATACATTACATACGATGGAAAAGCTGTTGTACTTATATTGTAAATTATGCTTCTGGCGTTAACTTCTTAGGCCCTAACTATTTGATCTGGTGGAGCACCGACCTAGAGTGAAGCCTAGGTTGCCCGGAACGTAGGCCATACCATTACCTTCATACTGGTTGCAATTACTCATTTTATACGATGGAAAAACTGATGTACTTATATTGTATTTTATCCTTCTGGCGTTGAATTCTAAGTCCCTAGCTATTCGTTCTGGTGGAGCAACGGCCTAGAGTGAAGCCTAGGTTGCCCGGAACGTAGAAATGACCATAACTTTCACACTGGTTGCTATAATTCGTTTTATATGATGGATAAACTGTTGTATTTATATTGTATTTTATGCTTCTGGCGTTCACTTCTTAGGCCCTAACTATTCGATCTGGTGGATCAACGCCCTAGGGTGAAACCTAGGTTGCCCGGAACGTAGAAATGACCATAACTTTTACACGGGTAGCTTTTATTCGTTTTATGCAATGGAAAAACTGTTCTATTTATTTTGCATTTTATGCTTCGGGCGTTGACTTCTAAGGCCCTAACTGATTGATCTGGAGGAGCAACGCCCTAGTGTGAAGCCTAGGTTGCCCGGAACGTAGAAAAGACCATAACCTTTACACTGGTAGCAATTATTCGTTTTATACAATGGAAAGACCGTCCTATTTATTTTGTATTTTATGCTTCGGGCGTTGACTTCTAAGGCCCTAACTGTTTGATCTGGTGGAGCAACGCCCTAGATTGAAGCCTAGGTTGCCCGGAACGTAGAAATGACCATAACGTTCACACTGGTTGCTATTATTCGTTTTATACGATGGAAAAGCTGTTGTATTTATATCGTACTTTATGCTTCTGGCGTTGACTTCTAATGCCCTCAACTATTCGATCTGGTGGAGCAACGCACTAGAGCGAAGCCTAGGTTGCCCGGAACGTAGAAATGACCATTACTTTCACACTGTTTGTAATTATTCATTTTATACGATGGAAAAGCTGTTGTATTTATATTGCATTTTATTCTTCTGGCGTTGACTTTTAAGGCCGTAGCTATTAGATGTGGTGGAGCAACGCCCTAGAGTGTCGCATAGGTTGCCCGGAACGTAGACATGACCATTACTTTCACAATGTTTGCAAATATTCATTTTATGCGATGGAAAAACTGTTGTACTTATATTGTATTTTATTCTTCTGGCGTTGAATTCTAAGTCCCTAGCTTTTCGATCTCGTGGAGCAACGCCCTAGAGTGAAACCTAGGTTACCCGGAACGTAGAAATGACCAGTGCTTTCACACTGGTTGCAGTTATTCCTCTTATACGATGGAAAAACTGTTGCACCTTTATTGTATTTTATGCTTCTGGCGTTCACATCTAAGGCCCTAACTGTTTGATCTGGTGGAGCAACGCCCTAGAGTGAAGCCTAGGTTGCCCGGAACGTAGAAATGACCATCACTTTCACACGGGTTGCAATTATTCGTTTTATACAATGGAAAAACTGTTCTTTTTATTTTGTATTTAATGCGTCGGGTGTTGACTTCTATGGCCCTAACTGTTGGATCTGGTGGAGCAACGACCTAGTGTGAAGCCCAGATTGCCCGGAACGTTGAAATGACCATAACTTTCACTCTGGTTGCTAATATTCGTTTTATACGATGGAAAAACTGTTATATTTATATTGTATTTTATTCTTACGGCGTTGAATTCTAAGTCCCTAGCTATTCGATCTGGTGGAGCAACGCCCTAGAGTCAAACCTAGGTTACCCGGAACGTAGAAATGACCAGTACTTTCACACTGTTTGCAGTTATTCCTGTTATACGATGGAAAAACTGTTGCATCTTTATTGTATTTTATGCTTCTGGCGTTGACTTCTAAGGCCCTAACTATTCGATCAGGTGGAGCAACGCCCTAGAGTGAAGCCTAGGTTGCTCGAAGTGTAGAAATGACCATAACTTTCACACTGGCTGCAATTATTCATTTTATACGATGGAAAAACTGTTGGACTTATATTGTATTTTATTCTTATGGCGTTGAATTCTAATTCCCTAGCTATTCCATCTGGTGGAGCAACGCCCTAGAGTGAAACCTAGGTTACCCGGAACGTAGAAATGACCAGTACTTTCATACTGTTTGCAGTTATTCCTGTTATACGATGGAAAAACTTTTGCATCTTTATTGTATTTTATGCTTCTGGCGTTGACTTCTAAGGCCCTAGCTATTCGATTTGGTGGAGCAACGCCCTAGAGTGGAGCCTAGGTTACCCGGAACGTAGAAATGACCAGTACTTTCATACTGTTTGCAGTTATTCCTGTTATACGATGGAAAAACTTTTGCATCTATATTGTATTTTATGCTTCTGGCGTTGACTTCTAAGGCGCTAGCTATTCGATTTGGTGGAGCAACGCCCTAGAGTGGGGCCTAGGTTGCCCGGTACGTAGAAATGTCCATTACTTTCACACTGTTTGCAAATATACATTATATACGATGGAAAATCTGTTGTATTTATGTTGCATTTTATGCTTCTGGCGTTGACTTCTTAGGCCCTAACTATTTGAACTGGTGGAGCAACGCCCCAAAGTGAAGCCTAGGTTGCCCGGAACGTAGAAGTGACCATAACTTCCACACTGGTTGCTATCATTCGTTCTATATGATGGAAAAACTGTGTATTTATATTGTATTTTATGCTTCTGGCGTTCACTTCTTAGGCCCTAACTATTCGATCTGGTGGAGCAACGCCCTAGAGTGAAGCCTAGGTTGCTCGGAGTGTAGAAATGACCATAACTTTCACACTGGTAGCAATTATTCGTTTTATACGATGGAAAAACTTTTATTTATTTTGTATTTTATGCTTCGGGCGTTGACTTCTAAGGCCCTAACTATTCGATCTGGTGGAGCAACGCCCTAGAGTGAAGCCTAGGTTGCCCGGAACGCAGAAATGACCATAACTTTCACACTGGTTGCTATTATTCGTTTTATACAGTGGAAAAACTGTTATATTTATATTGTATTTTATGCTTCTGGCGTTGACTTCTTAGGCCCTAACTATACGATCTGGTGGAACATCGCCCTAGAGTGAAGTCTAGGTTGCCTGGAACGTAGAAATGACCATCACTTTCACACGGGTTGCAATTATTCCTGTTATGGGATGGAAAGACTGTTGTATTTTTATTGTATTTTATACTTCAGGCGTTGACTTCTGAGGCCGTAGCTATTCGATGTGGTGGAAGAACGCTATAGAGTGAAGCCTAGGTTGCCCGGAACGTAGAAATGACCATTACTTTCACAATGTATGCAAATATTCATTTTATACGATGGAGAAACTGTTGTACCTTTATTGTGTTTTATGCTTCAGGCGTTGGCTTCTAAGGCCCTAGCTATTGGATCTGGTGGAGCAACGCCCTAGAGTGAAACCTAGGTTACTCGGAACGTAGAAATGACCAGTACTTTCACACTGTTTGCAGTTACTCCTCTTGTACGATGGAAAAACTGTTTCATCTTTATTGTATTTTATGCTTCTGGCGTTGACTTCTAAGGCCCTAACTATTCGATCTGGTGGAGCAACGCCCTAGAGTGACGCCTAGGTTACCCGGAACGTAGAAATGACCATTACTTTCACACTGTTTGCAATTATTCGTTTTATACGTTGGGAAAGCCGTTGTATTTATATTCTATTTTATGCTTCTGGCGTTGACTTCTAAGGCCGTAGCTATTAGATGTAGTGGAGCAAGGCCCTAGAGTGACGCCTAGGCTGCCCGGAATGTAGAAATGACCATTACTTTCACAATGTCTGCAATTATTCATTTTATACGATGGAAAAACAGTTGTACTTATATTGTATTTTATCTTTCTGGCGTTGAATTCTAAGTCCCTAGCTATTCGATCTGGTGGAACAACGCCCTATGGTGAAGCCTAGGTTGCCCGGAACGTAGAAATGGCCAGTACTTTCACACTGGTTGCAGTTATTCCTGTTATACGATGGAAAAACTGTTGCACATTTATTGTATTTTATGCATTTCGCGTTGACATCTAAGGCCCTAACTATTCGATCTGGTGGAACAAGGCCCTAGAGTGAAGCGTAGGCTGCTCGGAACGTCGAAATGACCATAAATTTCACACTGGTTGCCATTATTCGTTTTCTACGATGGAAAAGCTGTTGTATTTATATCGTATTTTATGCTTCTGGCGTTGACTTCTTAGGCCCTAGCTACTCCATCTGGTGGAACAACGCCCTAGGGTCAAGCCTAGGTTGCCCGGAACGTAGAAATGACCATAACTTTCACACTGGTAGCAATTATACGTTTTACACATGGAAAAACTGTTCTATTTTTTTGTATTTTATGCTTCAGGCGTTGGCTTCTAAGGCCCTAGCTATTCGATCTGGTGGAGCAACGCCCTAGAGTGAAACCTAGGTTACCCGGAACGTAGAAATGAACAGTACTTTCACACTGTTTGCAGTTACTCCTGTTGTACGATGGAAAAACTGTTGCATCTTTATTGTATTTTATGCTTCTGGCGTTGACTTCTAAGGCCCTAACTATTCTATCAGGTGGAGCAACGCCCTAGAGTGACGCCGAGGTTACCCGGAACGTAGAAATGACCATTACTTTCACACGGTTTGCAATTATTCGTTTTATACGTTGGGAAAGCCGTTGTATTTATATTCTATTTTATGCTTCTGGCGTTGACTTCTAAGGCCGTAGCTATTAGATGTAGTGGAGCAAGGCCCTAGAGTGACGCCTAGGCTGCCCGGAATGTAGAAATGACCATTACTTTCACAATGTCTGCAATTATTCATTTTATACGATGGAAAAACAGTTGTACTTATATTGTATTTTATCTTTCTGGCGTTGAATTCTAAGTCCCTAGCTACTCGATCTGGTGGAGCTACAACCTAGGGTGAAACCTAGGTTACCCGGAACGTAGAAATGACCAGTACTTTCACACTGGTTACAGTTATTCGTTTTATACAATGGAAAAACTGTTCTATTTATGTTGCATTTTATGCTTCGGGCGTTGACTTCTGAGGCGCTAACTATTCGATCTGGTGGAACAACGCCCTAGGGTGAAGCCTAGGTTGCCCGGACCGTAGAAATGACCAGTACTTTCACACTGGTTGCAGTTATTCCTGTTATACGATGGAAAAACTGTTGCACCTTTATTGTATTTTATGCATTTCGCGTTGACATCTAAGGCCCTAACTATTCGATCTGGTGGAACAAGGCCCTAGAGTGAAGCCTAGGCTGCTCGGAACGTAGAAATGACCATAAATTTCACACTGGTTGCCATTATTCGTTTTCTACGATGGAAAAGCTGTTGTATTTATATCGTATTTTATGCTTCTGGCGTTGACTTCCAAAGTCCTAACTATTCGATCTGGTGGAGCAACGCCCTAGAGTGAAGCCTAGGTTGCCCGGGAAGTAGAAATGACCATAACTTTCACACTGGTTGCTATTATTCGTTTTATACGATGGAAAAGCTGTTATACTTATATTGCATTTTATGCTTTTGGCATTGAGTTCTAAGTCCCTAGCTATTCCATCTGGTGGAGCAACACCCTAGCGTGAAGCGTAGATTGTCCGGAACGTAGAAATGACCATTACTTCCACACTGTTTGCAATTATACATTACATACGATGGAAAAGCTGTTGTACTTATATTGTAAATTATGCTTCTGGCGTTAACTTCTTAGGCCCTAACTATTTGATCTGGTGGAGCACCGACCTAGAGTAAAGCCCAGGTTGCCCGGAACGTAGGCTATACCATTACCTTCACACTGGTTGCAATTATTCATTTTATACGATGGAAAAACTGATGTACTTATATTGTATTTTATCCTTCTGGCGTTGAATTCTAAGTCCCTAGCTATTCGTTCTGGTGGAGCAACGACCTAGGGTGAAACCTAGGTTACCCGGAACGCAGAAATGACCAGTACTTTCACACTGGTTACAGTTATTGGTTTTATACGATGGCAAAGCTGTTGTATTTATAATGTATTCTATGCTCCTGGCGTTGACTTCTAATTCCCTCAACTATTCGATCTGGTGGAGCAACGCCCTAGAGTGTCGCATAGGTTGCCCGGAACGTAGAAATGACCATTACTTTCACAATGTTTGCAAATATTCATTTTATGCGATGGAAAAACTGTTGTACTTATATTGTATTTTAAACTTCTGGCGTTGAATTCTAAGTCCCTAGCTTTTCGATCTCGTGGAGCAACGCCCTAGAGCGAAACCTAGGTTACCCGGAACGTAGAAATGACCAGTGCTTTCACACTCGTTGCAGTTATTCCTGTTATACGATGGAAAAACTGTTGCACCTTTATTGTATTTTATGCTTCTGGCGTTCACATCTAAGGCCCTAACTGTTTGATCTGGTGGATGAACGCCTTAGAGTGAAGCCTAGGTTGCCCGGAACGTAGGCCATACCATTACCTTCATACTGGTTGCAATTACTCATTTTATACGATGGAAAAACTGATGTACTTATATTGTATTTTATCCTTCTGGCGTTGAATTCTAAGTCCCTAGCTATTCGTTCTGGTGGAGCAACGACCTAGGGTGAAACCTAGGTTACCCGGAACGCAGAAATGACCAGTACTTTCACACTGGTTACAGTTATTGGTTTTATACGATGGCAAAGCTGTTGTATTCATAATGTATTCTATGCTCCTGGCGTTGACTTCTAAGGCCGTAGCTATTAGATGTGGTGGACCAACGCCCTAGAGTGACGCCTAGGTTGAACGGAACGTAGAAATGACCATTACTTTCACAATGTCTGCAATTTATTCGTTTTGTATGTTGGGAATGATGTTGTATTTATATTGTATTTTATGCTTCGGGCGTTGACTTCTAAGGCCCTAGCTATTCGATTTGGTGGAGCAACGCCCTACAGTGAAGCCTAGGTTGCCCGGAACGTAGAAATGACCATAACTTTCACACTGGTTGCTATTATTCCTTTTATACAATGGAAAAGCTGTTGTACTTATATTGTATTTTATTCTTCTGGCGTTGAATTCTAAGTCCCTAGCTATTCTATCTGGAGGAGCAACGCCCTAGAGTGAAGCTTAGGTTGCCCGGGAACTAGAAATGACCATAACTTTCACACTGGTTGCAAATATTCCTGTTACACGATGGAAAAACTGTTGCACCTTTATTGTGTTTTATGCTTCAGGCGTTGGCTTCTAAGGCCCTAGCTATTGGATCTGGTGGAGCAACGCCCTAGAGTGAAACCTAGGTTACTCGGAACGTAGAAATGACCAGTACTTTCACACTGTTTGCAGTTACTCCTGTTGTACGATGGAAAAACTGTTTCATCTTTATTGTATTTTATGCTTCTGGCGTTGACTTCTAAGGCCCTAACTATTCGATCTGGTGGAGCAACGCCCTAGAGTGACGCCTAGGTTACCCGGAACGTAGAAATGACCATTACTTTCACACTGTTTGCAATTATTCGTTTTATACGTTGGGAAAGCCGTTGTATTTATATTCTATTTTATGCTTCTGGCGTTGACTTCTAAGGCCGTAGCTATTAGATGTAGTGGAGCAAGGCCCTAGAGTGACGCCTAGGCTGCCCGGAATGTAGAAATGACCATTACTTTCACAATGTCTGCAATTATTCATTTTATACGATGGAAAAACAGTTGTACTTATATTGTATTTTATCTTTCTGGCGTTGAATTCTAAGTCCCTAGCTATTCGATCTGGTAGAGCGACAACATAGGGTGAAACCTAGGTTACCCGGAACGTAGAAATGACCAGTACTTTCACACTGGTTACAGTTATTCGTTTTATGCAATGGAAAAACTGTTCTATTTATTTTGCATTTTATGCTTCGGGCGTTGACTTCTGAGGCGCTAACTATTCGATCTGGTGGAACAACGCCCTATGGTGAAGCCTAGGTTGCCCGGAACGTAGAAATGACCAGTACTTTCACACTGGTTGCAGTTATTCCTGTTATACGATGGAAAAACTGTTGCACCTTTATTGTATTTTATGCATTTCGCGTTGACATCTAAGGCCCTAACTATTCGATCTGGTGGAACAAGGCCCTAGAGTGAAGCCTAGGCTGCTCGGAACGTAGAAATGACCATAAATTTCACACTGGTTGCCATTATTCGTTTTCTACGATGGAAAAGCTGTTGTATTTATATCGTATTTTATGCTTCTGGCGTTGACTTCCAAAGTCCTAACTATTCGATCTGGTGGAGCAACGCCCTAGAGTGAAGCCTAGGTTGCCCGGGAAGTAGAAATGACCATAACTTTCACACTGGTTGCTATTATTCGTTTTATACGATGGAAAAGCTGTTATACTTATATTGCATTTTATGCTTTTGGCATTGAGTTCTAAGTCCCTAGCTATTCCATCTGGTGGAGCAACACCCTAGCGTGAAGCGTGGGTTGTCCGGAACGTAGAAATGACCATTACTTCCACACTGTTTGCAATTATACATTACATCCGACGGAAAAGCTGTTGTACTTATATTGTAAATTATGCTTCTGGCGTTAACTTCTTAGGCCCTAACTATTTGATCTGGTGGACCACCGCCCTAGAGTGAAGCCTAGGTTGCCCGGAACGTAGGCCATAGCATTACCTTCACACTGGTTGCAATTATTCATTTTATACGATGGAAAAACTGATGTACTTATATTGAATTTTATCCTTCTGGCGTTGAATTCTAAGTCCCTAGCTATTCGTTCTGGTGGAGCAACGACCTAGGGTGAAACCTAGGTTACCCGGAACGCAGAAATGACCAGTACTTTCACACTGGTTACAGTTATTGGTTTTATACGATGGCAAAGCTGTTGTATTTATAATGTATTCTATGCTCCTGGCGTTGACTTCTAAGGCCGTAGCTATTAGATGTGGTGGACCAACGCCCTAGAGTGACGCCTAGGTTGAACGGAACGTAGAAATGACAACTACTTTCACAATGTCTGCAATTTATTCGTTTTGTATGTTGGGAATGCCGTTGTATTTATATTGTATTTTATGCTTCGGGCGTTGACTTCTAAGGCCGTAGCTATTAGATGTAGTGGAGCAAGGCCCTAGAGTGACGCCTAGGCTGCCCGGAATGTAGAAATGACCATTACTTTCACAATGTCTGCAATTATTCATTTTATACGATGGAAAAACAGTTGTACTTATATTGTATTTTATCTTTCTGGCGTTGAATTCTAAGTCCCTAGCTACTCGATCTGGTGGAGCTACAACCTAGGGTGAAACCTAGGTTACCCGGAACGTAGAAATGACCAGTACTTTCACACTGGTTACAGTTATTCGTTTTATACAATGGAAAAACTGTTCTATTTATGTTGCATTTTATGCTTCGGGCGTTGACTTCTGAGGCGCTAACTATTCGATCTGGTGGAACAACGCCCTAGGGTGAAGCCTAGGTTGCCCGGACCGTAGAAATGACCAGTACTTTCACACTGGTTGCAGTTATTCCTGTTATACGATGGAAAAACTGTTGCACCTTTATTGTATTTTATGCATTTCGCGTTGACATCTAAGGCCCTAACTATTCGATCTGGTGGAACAAGGCCCTAGAGTGAAGCCTAGGCTGCTCGGAACGTAGAAATGACCATAAATTTCACACTGGTTGCCATTATTCGTTTTCTACGATGGAAAAGCTGTTGTATTTATATCGTATTTTATGCTTCTGGCGTTGACTTCCAAAGTCCTAACTATTCGATCTGGTGGAGCAACGCCCTAGAGTGAAGCCTAGGTTGCCCGGGAAGTAGAAATGACCATAACTTTCACACTGGTTGCTATTATTCGTTTTATACGATGGAAAAGCTGTTATACTTATATTGCATTTTATGCTTTTGGCATTGAGTTCTAAGTCCCTAGCTATTCCATCTGGTGGAGCAACACCCTAGCGTGAAGCGTGGGTTGTCCGGAACGTAGAAATGACCATTACTTCCACACTGTTTGCAATTATACATTACATCCGACGGAAAAGCTGTTGTACTTATATTGTAAATTATGCTTCTGGCGTTAACTTCTTAGGCCCTAACTATTTGATCTGGTGGACCACCGCCCTAGAGTGAAGCCTAGGTTGCCCGGAACGTAGGCCATAGCATTACCTTCACACTGGTTGCAATTATTCATTTTATACGATGGAAAAACTGATGTACTTATATTGAATTTTATCCTTCTGGCGTTGAATTCTAAGTCCCTAGCTATTCGTTCTGGTGGAGCAACGACCTAGGGTGAAACCTAGGTTACCCGGAACGCAGAAATGACCAGTACTTTCACACTGGTTACAGTTATTGGTTTTATACGATGGCAAAGCTGTTGTATTTATAATGTATTCTATGCTCCTGGCGTTGACTTCTAATGCCGTAGCTATTAGATGTGGTGGACCAACGCCCTAGAGTGACGCCTAGGTTGAACGGAACGTAGAAATGACAACTACTTTCACAATGTCTGCAATTTATTCGTTTCGTATGTTGGGAATGCCGTTGTATTTATATTGTATTTTATGCTTCGGGCGTTGACTTCTAAGGCCGTAGCTATTAGATGTAGTGGAGCAAGGCCCTAGAGTGACGCCTAGGCTGCCCGGAATGTAGAAATGACCATTACTTTCACAATGTCTGCAATTATTCATTTTATACGATGGAAAAACAGTTGTACTTATATTGTATTTTATCTTTCTGGCGTTGAATTCTAAGTCCCTAGCTACTCGATCTGGTGGAGCTACAACCTAGGGTGAAACCTAGGTTACCCGGAACGTAGAAATGACCAGTACTTTCACACTGGTTACAGTTATTCGTTTTATACAATGGAAAAACTGTTCTATTTATGTTGCATTTTATGCTTCGGGCGTTGACTTCTGAGGCGCTAACTATTCGATCTGGTGGAACAACGCCCTAGGGTGAAGCCTAGGTTGCCCGGACCGTAGAAATGACCAGTACTTTCACACTGGTTGCAGTTATTCCTGTTATACGATGGAAAAACTGTTGCACCTTTATTGTATTTTATGCATTTCGCGTTGACATCTAAGGCCCTAACTATTCGATCTGGTGGAACAAGGCCCTAGAGTGAAGCCTAGGCTGCTCGGAACGTAGAAATGACCATAAATTTCACACTGGTTGCCATTATTCGTTTTCTACGATGGAAAAGCTGTTGTATTTATATCGTATTTTATGCTTCTGGCGTTGACTTCCAAAGTCCTAACTATTCGATCTGGTGGAGCAACGCCCTAGAGTGAAGCCTAGGTTGCCCGGGAAGTAGAAATGACCATAACTTTCACACTGGTTGCTATTATTCGTTTTATACGATGGAAAAGCTGTTATACTTATATTGCATTTTATGCTTTTGGCATTGAGTTCTAAGTCCCTAGCTATTCCATCTGGTGGAGCAACACCCTAGCGTGAAGCGTGGGTTGTCCGGAACGTAGAAATGACCATTACTTCCACACTGTTTGCAATTATACATTACATCCGACGGAAAAGCTGTTGTACTTATATTGTAAATTATGCTTCTGGCGTTAACTTCTTAGGCCCTAACTATTTGATCTGGTGGACCACCGCCCTAGAGTGAAGCCTAGGTTGCCCGGAACGTAGGCCATAGCATTACCTTCACACTGGTTGCAATTATTCATTTTATACGATGGAAAAACTGATGTACTTATATTGAATTTTATCCTTCTGGCGTTGAATTCTAAGTCCCTAGCTATTCGTTCTGGTGGAGCAACGACCTAGGGTGAAACCTAGGTTACCCGGAACGCAGAAATGACCAGTACTTTCACACTGGTTACAGTTATTGGTTTTATACGATGGCAAAGCTGTTGTATTCATAATGTATTCTATGCTCCTGGCGTTGACTTCTAAGGCCGTAGCTATTAGATGTGGTGGACCAACGCCCTAGAGTGACGCCTAGGTTGAACGGAACGTAGAAATGACCATTACTTTCACAATGTCTGCAATTTATTCGTTTTGTATGTTGGGAATGATGTTGTATTTATATTGTATTTTATGCTTCGGGCGTTGACTTCTAAGGCCCTAGCTATTCGATTTGGTGGAGCAACGCCCTACAGTGAAGCCTAGGTTGCCCGGAACGTAGAAATGACCATAACTTTCACACTGGTTGCTATTATTCCTTTTGTACAATGGAAAAGCTGTTGTACTTATATTGTATTTTATTCTTCTGGCGTTGAATTCTAAGTCCCTAGCTATTCTATCTGGAGGAGCAACGCCCTAGAGTGAAGCTTAGGTTGCCCGGGAACTAGAAATGACCATAACTTTCACACTGGTTGCAAATATTCCTGTTACACGATGGAAAAACTGTTGCACCTTTATTGTGTTTTATGCTTCAGGCGTTGGCTTCTAAGGCCCTAGCTATTGGATCTGGTGGAGCAACGCCCTAGAGTGAAACCTAGGTTACTCGGAACGTAGAAATGACCAGTACTTTCACACTGTTTGCAGTTACTCCTGTTGTACGATGGAAAAACTGTTTCATCTTTATTGTATTTTATGCTTCTGGCGTTGACTTCTAAGGCCCTAACTATTCGATCTGGTGGAGCAACGCCCTAGAGTGACGCCTAGGTTACCCGGAACGTAGAAATGACCATTACTTTCACACTGTTTGCAATTATTCGTTTTATACGTTGGGAAAGCCGTTGTATTTATATTCTATTTTATGCTTCTGGCGTTGACTTCTAAGGCCGTAGCTATTAGATGTAGTGGAGCAAGGCCCTAGAGTGACGCCTAGGCTGCCCGGAATGTAGAAATGACCATTACTTTCACAATGTCTGCAATTATTCATTTTATACGATGGAAAAACAGTTGTACTTATATTGTATTTTATCTTTCTGGCGTTGAATTCTAAGTCCCTAGCTATTCGATCTGGTAGAGCGACAACATAGGGTGAAACCTAGGTTACCCGGAACGTAGAAATGACCAGTACTTTCACACTGGTTACAGTTATTCGTTTTATGCAATGGAAAAACTGTTCTATTTATTTTGCATTTTATGCTTCGGGCGTTGACTTCTGAGGCGCTAACTATTCGATCTGGTGGAACAACGCCCTATGGTGAAGCCTAGGTTGCCCGGAACGTAGAAATGACCAGTACTTTCACACTGGTTGCAGTTATTCCTGTTATACGATGGAAAAACTGTTGCACCTTTATTGTATTTTATGCATTTCGCGTTGACATCTAAGGCCCTAACTATTCGATCTGGTGGAACAAGGCCCTAGAGTGAAGCCTAGGCTGCTCGGAACGTAGAAATGACCATAAATTTCACACTGGTTGCCATTATTCGTTTTCTACGATGGAAAAGCTGTTGTATTTATATCGTATTTTATGCTTCTGGCGTTGACTTCCAAAGTCCTAACTATTCGATCTGGTGGAGCAACGCCCTAGAGTGAAGCCTAGGTTGCCCGGGAAGTAGAAATGACCATAACTTTCACACTGGTTGCTATTATTCGTTTTATACGATGGAAAAGCTGTTATACTTATATTGCATTTTATGCTTTTGGCATTGAGTTCTAAGTCCCTAGCTATTCCATCTGGTGGAGCAACACCCTAGCGTGAAGCGTGGGTTGTCCGGAACGTAGAAATGACCATTACTTCCACACTGTTTGCAATTATACATTACATCCGACGGAAAAGCTGTTGTACTTATATTGTAAATTATGCTTCTGGCGTTAACTTCTTAGGCCCTAACTATTTGATCTGGTGGACCACCGCCCTAGAGTGAAGCCTAGGTTGCCCGGAACGTAGGCCATAGCATTACCTTCACACTGGTTGCAATTATTCATTTTATACGATGGAAAAACTGATGTACTTATATTGAATTTTATCCTTCTGGCGTTGAATTCTAAGTCCCTAGCTATTCGTTCTGGTGGAGCAACGACCTAGGGTGAAACCTAGGTTACCCGGAACGCAGAAATGACCAGTACTTTCACACTGGTTACAGTTATTGGTTTTATACGATGGCAAAGCTGTTGTATTTATAATGTATTCTATGCTCCTGGCGTTGACTTCTAAGGTCGTAGCTATTAGATGTGGTGGACCAACGCCCTAGAGTGACGCCTAGGTTGAACGGAACGTAGAAATGACAACTACTTTCACAATGTCTGCAATTTATTCGTTTTGTATGTTGGGAATGCCGTTGTATTTATATTGTATTTTATGCTTCGGGCGTTGACTTCTAAGTCCCTAGGTATTCGATCTGGTGGAGCGACAACCTAGGGTGAAACCTAGGTTACCCGGAACGTAGATATGACCAGTACTTTCACACTGGTAACAGTTATTCGTTTTATACAATGGAAAAACTGTTCTATTTATTTTGCATTTTATGCTTCGGGCGTTGACTTCTGAGTCGCTAACTATTCGATCTGGTGGAACAACGCCCTATGGTGAAGCCTAGGTTGCCCGGAACGTAGAAATGGCCAGTACTTTCACACTGGTTGCAGTTATTCCTGTTATACGATGGAAAAACTGTTGCACATTTATTGTATTTTATGCATTTCGCGTTGACATCTAAGGCCCTAACTATTCGGTCTGGTGGAACAAGGCCCTAGAGTGAAGCGTAGGCTGCTCGGAACGTCGAAATGACCATAAATTTCACACTGGTTGCCATTATTCGTTTTCTACGATGGAAAAGCTGTTGTATTTATATCGTATTTTATGCTTCTGGCGTTGACTTCCAAAGTCCTAACTATTCGATCTGGTGGAGCAACGCCCTATGGTGAAGCCTAGGTTGCCCGGAACGTAGAAATGACCATAACTTTCACACTGGTTACCATTATTCGTTTTATACGATGGAAAAGCTGTTGTATTTATATTGTGTTTTATGCTTCTGGCGTTCACTTTTAAGGCCGTAGCTATTAGATGTGGTGGAGCAACGCCGTAGAGTGTCGCATAGGTTGCCCGGAACGTAGAAATGACCATTACTTTCACAATTTTTGCAAATATTCATTTTATACGATGGAAAAACTGTTGTACTTATATTGTATTTTATTCTTATGGCGTTGAATTCTAAGTCCCTAGCTATTCTATCTGGTGGAGCAACGCCCTAGAGTGAAACCTAGGTTACCCGGAACGTAGAAATGACCAGTACTTTCACACTGGTTGCAGTTATTCCTGTTATACGATGGAAAAACTGTTGCACCTTTATTGTATTTTATGCATCTCGCGTTGACATCTAAGGCCCTAACTATTCGATCTGGTGGAGCAAGGCCCTAGAGTGAAGCCTAGGCTGCTCGGAACGTAGAAATGACCATAAATTTCACACTGGTTGCCATTATTCGTTTTCTACGATGGAAAAACTGTTCTATTTATTTTGTATTTTATGCTTCGGGCGTTGACTTCTAAGGCCCTAGCTGTTTGAACTGGTGGAGCAACGCCCTAGAGTGAAGCCTAGGTTGCCCGGAACGTAGAAATGACCATAACTTTCACACTGGTAGCAATTATTCGTTTTACACATGGAAAAATTGTTCCATTTTTTTGTATTTTATGCTTCAGGCGTTGACTTCTAAGGCCCTAGCTATTCGATCTGGTGGAGCAACGCCCTAGAGTGAAACCTAGGTTACCCGGAACGTAGAAATGACCAGTACTTTCACACTGTTTGCAGTTACTCCTGTTGTACGATGGAAAAACTGTTGCATCTTTATTGTATTTTATGCTTCTGGCGTTGACTTCTAAGGCCCTAACTATTCGATCTGGTGGAGCAACGCCCTAGAGTGACGCCTAGGTTACCCGGAACGTAGAAATGACCATTACTTTCACACTGTTTGCAATTATTCGTTTTATACGTTGGGAAAGTCGTTGTATTTATATTCTATTTTATGCTTCTGGCGTTGACTTCTAAGGCCGTAGCTATTAGATGTGGTGGAAGAAGGCCCTAGAGTGACGCCTAGGTTGCCCGGAATGTAGAATTGACCATTACTTTCACAATGTCTGCAATTATTCATTTTATACGATGGAAAAACTGTTGTACTTATATTGTATTTTATCCTTCTGGCGTTGAATTCTGAGTCCCTAGCTATTCGATCTGGTGGAGCAACGACCTAGGGTGTAACCTAGGTTACCCGGAACGTAGAAATGACCAGTACTTTCACACTGGTTGCAGTTATTCGTTTTATACAATGGAACAACTGTTCTATTTGTTTTGCATTTTATGCTTCGGGCGTTGACTTCCAAAGTCCTAACTATTCGATCTGGTGGAGCAACGCCCTAGAGTGAAGCCTAGGTTGCCCGGGAAGTAGAAATGACCATAACTTTCACACTGGTTGCAATTATTCGTTTTATACGATGGAAAAGCTGTTATACTTATATTGCATTTTATGCTTTTGGCATTGAGTTCTAAGTCCCTAGCTATTCCATCTGGTGGAGCAACACCCTAGCGTGAAGCGTAGGTTGTCCGGAACGTAGAAATGACCATTACTTCCACACTGTTTGCAATTATACATTACATACGAAGGAAAAGCTGTTGTACTTATATTGTAAATTATGTTTCTGGCGTTAACTTCTTAGGCCCTAACTATTTGATCTGGTGGAGCACCGCCCTAGAGTGAAGCCTAGGTTGCCCGGAACGTAGAACATACCATTACCTTCACACTGGTTGCAATTATTCATTTTATACGATGGAAAAACTGATGTACTTATATTGTATTTTATCCTTCTGGCGTTGAATTCTAAGTCCCTAGCTATTCGTTCTGGTGGAGCAACGACCTAGGGTGAAACCTAGGTTACCCGGAACGCAGAAATGACCAGTACTTTCACACTGGTTACAGTTATTGGTTTTATACGATGGCAAAGCTGTTGTATTTATAATGTATTCTATGCTCCTGGCGCTGACTTCTAAGGCCGTAGCTATTAGATGTGGTGGACCAACGCCCTAGAGTGACGCCTAGGTTGAACGGAACGTGGAAATGACCATAACTTTCACACTGGTTGCAAATATTCCTGTTACACGATGGAAAAACTGTTGCACCTTTATTGTGTTTTATGCTTCTGGTGTTGACTTCATAGGCCCTAACTATTCGATCTGGTGGAGCAACGTCCTAGAGTGAAGCCTAGGTTGACCGGAACGTAGAAATGACCATAACTTTCACACTGGTTACCATTATTCGTTTTATACGATGGAAAAGCAGTTGTATTTATATCGTGTTTTATGCTTCTGGCGTTCACTTTTAAGGCCGTAGCTATTCGATCTGGTGGAGCAACGCCCTAGAGTGAAGCCTAGGCTGCTCGGAACGTAGAAATGACCATAAATTTCACACTGGTTGCCATTATTCGTTTTCTACGATGGAAAAGCTGTTGTATTTATATCGTATTTTATGCTTCTGGCGTTGACTTCTTAGGCCCTAACTATTCCATCTGGTGGAACAACGCCCCAGGGTCAAGCCTAGGTTGCCCGGAACGTAGAAATGACCATAACTTTCACACTGGTAGCAATTATTCGTTTTACACATGGAAAAACTGTTCTATTTTTTTGTATTTTATGCTTCAGGCGTTGGCTTCTAAGGCCCTAGCTATTCGATCTGGTGGAGCAACGCCCTAGAGTGAAACCTAGGTTACCCGGAACGTAGAAATGACCAGTACTTTCACACTGTTTGCAGTTACTCCTGTTGTACGATGGAAAAACTGTTGCATCTTTATTGTATTTTATGCTTCTGGCGTTGACTTCTAAGGCCCTAACTATTCGATCTGGTGGAGCAACGTCCTAGAGTGACGCCTAGGTTACCCGGAACGTAGAAATGACCATTACTTTCACACTGTTTGCAATTATTCGTTTTATACGTTGGGAAAGCCGTTGTATTTATATCCTATTTTATGCTTCTGGCGTTGACTTCTAAGGCCGTAGCTATTAGATGTAGTGGAGCAAGGCCATAGAGTGACGCCTAGGCTGCCCGGAATTTAGAAATGACCATTACTTTCACAATGTCTGCAATTATTCATTTTATACGATGGAAAAACTGTTGTACTTATATTGTATTTTATTCTTATGGCGTTGAATTCTAAGTCCCTAGCTATTCTATCTGGTGGAGCAACGCCCTAGAGTGAAACCTAGGTTACCCGGAACGTAGAAATGACCAGTACCTTCACACTGGTTGCAGTTATTCCTGTTATACGATGGAAAAACTGTTGCACCTTTATTGTATTTTATGCATCTCGCGTTGACATCTAAGGCCCTAACTTTTCGATCTGGTGGAGCAAGGCCCTAGAGTGAAGCCTAGGCTGCTCGGAACGTAGAAATGACCATAAATTTCAAACTGGTTGCCATTATTCGTTTTCTACGATGGAAAAGCTGTTGTATTTATATCGTATTTTATGCTTCTGGCGTTGACTCCTTAGGCCCTAACTATTCCATCTGGTGGAACAACGCCCTAGGGTCAAGCCTAGGTTGCCCGGAACGTAGAAATGACCATAACTTTCACACTGGTAGCAATTATTCGTTTTACACATGGAAAAATTGTTCCATTTTTTTGTATTTTATGCTTCAGGCGTTGACTTCTAAGGCCCTAGCTATTCGATCTGGTGGAGCAACGCCCTAGAGTGAAACCTAGGTTACCCGGAGCGTAGAAATGACCAGTACTTTCACACTGTTTGCAGTTACTCCTGTTGTACGATGGAAAAACTTGTGCATCTTTATTGTATTTTATGCTTCGGGCGTTGACTTCTAAGGCCCTTACTATTCAATCTGTTGGAACGACGCCCTATGGTGAAGCCTAGGTTGCCCGTAAAGTAGAAATGACCATAACTTTCATACTGGTTGCAATTATTCGTTTTATACGATGGAAAAACTGTTGTATTTAAATTGTATTTTATGCTTCTGGCGTTCACTTCTAAGGCCCTAACTATTCGATCTGGTGGATCAACGCCCTGGGGTGATGCCTAGGTTGCCGGAACGTAGAAATGACCATAACTTTCACACTGGTTGCTATTATTCGTTTTATACGAAGGAAAAACTGTTGTATTTACATTGTATTATATGCTTCTGGCGTTGAGTTCTAAGGCCCTAACTATTCGATCTGGTGGAGCAACGCCCTAGAGTGAAGCCTAGGTTGCCCGGAACGTAGAAATGACCATCACTTTCAAACTGCTTGCACTTAATCCTTTTATACGATGGAAAAACTGTTGTATTTTTATTGCGTTTTATGCTTCCGGCGTTGACTTCCAAGGCCCTAACTATTCAATCTGTTGGAACAACGCCCTAGGGTGAAGCCTAGGTTGCCCGGAAAGTAGAAATGACGTTAACTTTCATACTGGTTGCAATTATTCGTCTTATACGATGGAAAATCTGTTGTATTTATAGTGTATTTGATGCTTCTGGCGTTGACTTCTAAGGCACTAACTAGTCGATCTGGTGGAGCAACGCCCTAGAGTGAAGCCGATGTTGCCCGGAACGTAGAAATGACCATCACTATCAAACTGGTTGCAATTATTCCGTTTATATGATGGAAAAACTGTAGTATTTTTATTGCATTTTATGCTTCCGGCATTGACTTCTAAGGCCCTAACTATTCAATCGGTAAGAGCACCGCCCTAGGGTGTAGCCTAGGTTGCCTGTAAAGTAGAAATGACCATAGCTTTCATACTGGTTGCAATTATTCGTTTTGTATAATGGAAAAACAGTTGTATTTATATTGTATTTTATGCTTCTGGCGTTCACTTCTTAGGCCCTAACTATTCGATCTGGTGGAACAACGCCCTATGGTGAAGCCTAGGTTGACCGGAACGTAGAAATGACCATAACTTTCACACCGGTAGCAATTATTCGTTTTACACGATGGAAAAACTGTTCTATTTATTTTGTATTTTATGCATCGGGCGTTGACTTCTAAGGCCTTAACTATTCGATCTGGTGGAACAACGCCCTATGGTGAAGCCTAGGTTGACCGGAACGTAGAAATGACCATAACTTTCACACCGGTAGCAATTATTCGTTTTACACGATGGAAAAACTGTTCTATTTATTTTGTATTTTATGCATCGGGCGTTGACTTCTAAGGCCCTAACTATTCAATCTGTTGGAGCAACGCCCTAGGGTGAAGCCTAGGTTGCCCGGAAAGTAGAAATGACGTTAACTGTCACACTGGTTGCTATTATTCGTTCTATACGATGGAAAAACTGTTATATTTATATTGTATTTTATGCTTCGGGCGTTGACTTCTAAGGCCCTAGCTGTTTGATCTGGCGGAGCAACGCCCTAGAGTGAAGCCTAGGTTGCCCGGAACGTAGAAATGACCATAACTTTCACACTGGTTGCTATTATTCGTTTTATACAATGGAAAAACTGTTCAATTTGTTTTATATTTTATGCTTCGGGCGTTGACTTCTAAGGCCCTAACTGTTTGATCTGGTGGAGCAACGCCCTAGAGTGAAGCCTAGGTTGCCCGGAACGTAGAAGTGACCATAACTTTCACACTGGTTGCTATTATTCGCTCTATACGATGGAAAAACTGTTATATTTATATTGTATCTTATGCTTCTGGCGTTGACTTCTTAGGCCCTAACAATTCGATCTGGTGGAACAACGCCCTAGAGTGAAGCCTAGGTTGCCTGGAACGTACAAATGACCATCACTTTCACACGGGTTGCAATTATTCCAGTTATAGGACGGAAAGACTGTTGTATTTTTATTGTATTTTATGCTTCAGGCGTTGACTTCTGAGGCCGTTGCTATTCGATGTAGTGGAAGAACGCCATAGAGTGAAGCCTAGGTTGCCCGGAACGTAGAAATGACCAGTACTTTCACACTGTTTGCAGTTATTCCTGCTATACGATGGAAAAACTGTTGCATCTTTATTGAGTTTTATGCTTCTGGCGTTGACTTCTAAGGCCCTAACTATTCTATCTGGTGGATCAACGCCCTGGGGTGATGCCTAGGTTGCCGGAGCGTAGAAATGACCATAACTTTCACACTGGTTGCTATTATTCGTTTTATACGAAGGAAAAACTGTTGTATTTATATTGTATTATGTGCTTCTGGCGTTGACTTTTAATGCACTAACTATTCGATCTGGCGGAGCAACGCCCTAGAGTGAAGCCGAGGTTTCCGGGAACGTAGAAATGACCGTCACTTTGAAACTGGTTGCAATTATTCGTTTTAAACGATGGAAAAACTGTTGTGTTTATATTGTATTTTATGCTTCTGGCATTGACTTCTAAGGCCCTCACTATTCTATCTGGTGGATCAACGTCCTAGAGTGAAGCCTAGGTTGCCCGGAATGTAGAAATGACCATAACATTCACACTGGTTGAAATTATTCGTTTTACACGATGGAAAAACTGTTGTATTTATATTGTATTTTATGCTGCTGGCGTTCACTTCTTAGGCCCTAACTCTTCGATCTGGTGGAACAACGCCCTGTGGTGAAGCCTAGGTTGCCCGGAACGTAGAAATGACCATAACTTTCACACTGGTTGCTATTATTCGTTTTGTACGATGGAAAAACTGTTATATTTATATTGTATTTTATGCTTCTGGAGTTGCCTTCTTAGTCCCTAACTGTTCGATCTGGTGGAACAACGCCCTAGAGTGAAGCCTAGGTTACCCGGAACGTAGAAATGACCAGTACTTTCACACTGTTTGCAGTTACTCCTGTTATACGATGGAAAAACTGTTGCACCTTTATTGTATTTTATGCATGTGGCGTTGACATCTAAGGCCCTAACTATTCGATCTGGTGGAGCAAGGTCCTAGGGTGAAGCCTAGGTTGCTCGGAACGTAGAAATGACCATAACTTTCACACTGGTTGCCATTATTCGTTTTCTACGACGGAAAAGATGTTGTATGTGTATCGTATTTTATGCTTCTGGCGTTGACTTCTTAGGCCCTAACTACACCATCTGGTGGAACAACGCCCTAGGGTCAAGCCTAGGTTGCCCGGAACGTAGAAATGACCATAACGTTCACACTGGTAGCAATTATTCGTTTTACACGTGGAAAAACTGTTCTATTTTTTTGTATTTTATGCTTCGGGCGTTGACTTCTAAGGCCCTTGCTATTCGATCTGGTGGAGCAACGCCCTAGAGTGAAGCCTAGGTTGCCCGGGATGTAGAAATGACCATAACTTTCACAATGGTTGCTATTATTCGTTTTATACGATGGAAAAGCTGTTATATTTATATTGAATTTTATGCTTCTGGCATTGAATGCTAAGTCCCTAGCAATCCCATCTGGTGGGGCAACACCCTAGAGTGAAGCCTAGGTTGCCCGGAACGTAGAAGTGACCAGAACTTTCACACTGGTTGCTATTATTCGTTTTATACGATGGAAAAACTGTTATATTTTTATTGTATTTTATGCTTCTGGCGTTGACTTCTTAGGCCCTAACTTTTCGATCTGTTGGAACAACACCCTAGGGTGAAGCCTAGGTTGCCCGTAAAGTAGAAATGACCATAGGTTTCATACTGGTTGCAATTATTCGTTTTGTATGATGGAAAAACAGTTGTATTTATATTGTATTTTATGCTTCTGGCGTTCACTTCTTAGGCCCTAACTATTCGATCTGGTGGAACAACGCCCTATGGTGAAGCCTAGGTTGACCGGAACGTAGAAATCACCATAACTTTCACACCGGTAGCAATTATTCGTTTTACACGATGGAAAAACTGTTCTATTTATTTTGTATTTTATGCATCGGGCGTTGACTTCTAAGGCCCTAACTATTCAATCTGTTGGACCAACGCCCTAGGGTGAAGCCTAGGTTGCCCGGAAAGTAGAAATGACGTTAACTGTCACACTGGTTGCTATTATTCGTTCTATACGATGGAAAAACTGTTATATTTATATTGTATTTTATGCTTCGGGCGTTGACTTCTAAGGCCCTAGCTGTTTGATCTGGCGGAGCAACGCCCTAGAGTGAAGCCTAGGTTGCCCGGAACGTAGAAATGACCATAACTTTCACACTGGTTGCTATTATTCGTTTTATACAATGGAAAAACTGTTCAATTTATTTTATATTTTATGCTTCGGGCGTTGACTTCTAAGGCCCTAACTGTTTGATCTGGTGGAGCAACGCCCTAGAGTGAAGCCTAGGTTGCCCGGAACGTAGAAGTGACCATAACTTTCACACTGGTTGCTATTATTCGCTCTATACGATGGAAAAACTGTTATATTTATATTGTATCTTATGCTTCTGGCGTTGACTTCTTAGGCCCTAACAATTCGATCTGGTGGAACAACGCCCTAGAGTGAAGCCTAGGTTGCCTGGAACGTACAAATGACCATCACTTTCACACGGGTTGCAATTATTCCTGTTATAGGACGGAAAGACTGTTGTATTTTTATTGTATTTTATGCTTCGGGCGTTGACTTCTAAGGCCCTAACTATTCGATCTGGAGGAGCAACGCCCTAGGGTGAAGCCTAGGTTGCCCGGAACGTAGAAATGACCAGAACTTTCACATTGGTTGCTATTATTCGTTTTATACAATGGAAAAGCTGTTCTATTTATTTTGTATTTTATGCTCCGGGCGTTGACTTCTTTGGCCGTAGCTATTAGATGTGGTGGAGTAACGCCCTAGAGTGACGCCTAGGTTGCCCGGAACGTAGAAGTGACCAGAACTTTCACACTGGTTGCTATTATTCGTTTTATACGATGGAAAAACTGTTATATTTTTATTGTATTTTATGCTTCTGGCGTTGACTTCTTAGGCCCTAACTTTTCGATCTGTTGGAACAACACCCTAGGGTGAAGCCTAGGTTGCCCGTAAGGTAGAAATGACCATTACTTTTACACTGGTTTCAATTATTCGTTTTATACGATGGAAAAACTGTTGCATCTTTATTGTATTTTATGCCTCTGGCGTTGACTGCTAAGGCCCTAACTATTGGATCTGGTGGAGCAACGCCCTAGAGTGAAGCCTAGGTTGCCCGGAACGTAGAAATGACCAGAACTTTCACACTGGTTGCTATTATTCGTTTTATACGATGGAAAAACTGTTATATTTTTATTGTATTTTATGCTTCTGGCGTTGACTTCTTAGGCCCTAACTTTTCGATCTGTTGGAACAACGCCCTAGAGTGAAGCCCAGGTTGCCCGGCACGTAGAAGTGACCATAACTTTCACACTGGTAGCAATTATTCGTTTTATACAATGGAAAAACTGTTCTATTTATTTTGTAGTTTATGCTTCGGGCGTTGACTTCTAAGGCCCTAACTATTCGATCTCGTGGTGCAACGCCCTAGAGTGAGGCCTAGGTTGCCCGGAACGTAGAAATGACCATAACTTTCACACTGGTTACTATTATTCGTTTTATACAATGGAAAAACTGTTCTATTTATTTTGTATTTTATGCTTCGGGCATTGACTTCTAAGGCCCTAACTATACGATCTGGTTTAGCAACACCCTAGGCTGAAGCCAAGCTGGCTCGGAACGTAGGACATACCATTACCTTCACACTGGTTGCAATTATTCCTGTTATACGATGGATAAACTGTTGCATCTTTATTGTATTTTATGCTTGTCGCGTTGACTTCTATGGCTCTATCTATTCGAGTAGGTGGAGTAACACACTACAGTGAAGCCTAGGTTGCCAGAAACGTAGAAATGAACATAACTTTCTCACTGGTAGCAATTATTCGTTTTATAAAATGGAAAAACTGTACTATTTGTTTTGTATTTTATACCTTCGGGCATTGACTTCTAAGGCCCTAACTCTTCGATCTGGTGGAGCAACGCCCTAGAGTGAAGCCTAGGTTGCCCGGAACGTAGAAATGACCAGAACTTTCACACTGATTGCTATTATTCGTTTTATACGATGGAAAAACTGTTATATTTATATTGAATTTTATGCTTCTGGCATTGAATTCTAAGTCCCTAGCAATCCCATCTGGTGGGGCAACACCCTAGAGTGAAGCCTAGGTTGCCCGGAACGTAGAAGTGACCATTACTTCCACACTGTTTGCAAATATACATTATATACGATGGCAAAGCTGTTGTATTTATATCGTATTTTATGCTTCTGGCGTTGACTTTTAAGGCCGTAGCTATTAGATGTGGCGGAGCAACGCCCTTGAGTGTCGCATAGGTTGCCCGGAACATAGAAATGACCATTACTTTCACAATTTTTGCAAATATACATTTTAAACGATGGAAAAACTGTTGTACTTATATTGTATTTTATTCTTATGGCGTTGAATTCTAAGTCCCTAGCTATGCGATCTGGTGGAGCAACGCCATAGAGTGAAACCAAGGTTGCCCGGAACGTAGAAATTACCATAACTTTCAAACTGGTAGCATTTATTCGTTTTATACCATGGAACAACTGTTCTATTTATTTTGTGTTTCATGCTTCGGGCGTTGACTTCTAAGGCCCTTACTATTCAATCTGTTGGAACAACACCCTAGGGTGTAGCCTAGGTTGCCCGTAAAGTAGAAATGACCATTACTTTTACACTGGTTTCAATTATTCGTTTTATACGATGGAAAAACTGTTCCATATTTATTGTATTTTATGCCTCTGGCGTTGACTTCTAAGACCCTAACTATTCGATCTGGTGGAGCAACGCCCTAGAGTGAAGCCTAGGTTGCCCGGAACGTAGAAATGACCAGAACTTTCACACTGGTTGCTATTATTCGTTTTATACGATGGAAAAACTGTTATATTTTTATTGTATTTTATGCTTCTGGCGTTGACTTCTTAGGCCCTAACTTTTCGATCTGTTGGAACAACGCCCTAGAGTGAAGCCTAGGTTGCCCGGCACGTAGAAGTGACCATAACTTTCATACTGGTTGCAATTATTCGTTTTGTATGATGGAAAAACAGTTCTATTTATTTTGTATTTTATGCATCGGGCGTTGACTTCTAAGGCCTTAACTATTCGATCTGGTGGAACAACGCCCTATGGTGAAGCCTAGGTTGACCGGAACGTGGAAATGACCATAACTTTCACACCGGTAGCAATTATTCGTTTTATACAATGGAAAAACTGTTCTATTTATTTTGTATTTTATGCTTCGGGCATTGACTTCTAAGGCCCTAACTATACGATCTGGTTCAGCAACACCCTAGGGTGAAGCCAAGCTGGCTCGGAACGTAGGACATACCATTACCTTCACACTGGTTGCAATTATTCCTGTTATACAATGGATAAACTGTTGCATCTTTATTGTATTTTATGCTTGTCGCGTTGACTTCTATGGCTCTATCTATTCGATTAGGTGGAGTAACACACTACAGTGAAGCCTAGGTTGCCAGAAACGTAGAAATGAACATAACTTTCTCACTGGTAGCAATTATTCGTTTTATAAAATGGAAAAACTGTACTATTTGTTTTGTATTTTATACCTTCGGGCATTGACTTCTAAGGCCCTAACTATTCGATCTGGTGGAGCAACGCCCTAGAGTGAAGCCTAGGTTGCCCGGAACGTAGAAATGACCAGAACTTTCACACTGGTTGCTATTATTCGTTTTATACGATGGAAAAACTGTTATATTTATATTGTATCTCATGCTTCTGGCGTTGACTTCTTAGGCCTTAACAATTCGATCTGGTGGAACAACGCCCTAGAGTGAAGCCTAGGTTGCCTGGAACGTGCAAATGACCATCACTTTCACACGGGTTGCAATTATTCCTGTTATAGGATGGAAAGACTGTTGTATTTTTATTGCATTTTATGCTTCGGGCATTAACTTCTAAGGCCCTAACTATTCAATCTGTAAGAGCAGCGCCCTAGGGTGTATCCTAGGTTGCCCGTAATGTGGAAATGACCCTAGCTTTCATCCTGGTTGCAATTATTCGCTTTGTATGATGGAAAAACTGTTGTATTTAAATTGTATTTTATGCTTCTGGCGTTCACTTCTTAGGCCCTAACTATTCGATCTGGTGGAATAACGCCCTATGGTGAAGCCTAGGTTGACCGGAACGTAGAAATGACCATAACTTTCACAGGGGTAGCAATTATACATTTTACACGATGGAAAAACTGTTCTATTTATTTTGTATTTTATGCATCGGGCGTTGACTTCTAAGGCCCTAACTGTTCAACCTGCTGGAGCAACGCCCTAGGGTGAAGCCTAGGTTGCCCGGAAAGTATAAATGACGTTAACTTTCACACTGGTTGCTATTATTCGTTCTATACGATGGAAAAACTGTTACATTTATATTGTATTTTATACTTCTGGCGTTGACTTCTTAGGCCCTAACTGTTCGATCTGGTGGAACAACGCCCTAGAGTGAAGCCTAGGTTACCCGGAACGTAGAAATGACCAGTACTTTCACACTGTTTGCAGTCATTCCTGCTATACGATGGAAAAACTGTTGCATCTTTATTGAATTTTATGCTTCTGGCGTTGACTTCTAAGGCCCTAACTATTCTATCTGGTGGATCAACGCCCTGGGGTGATGCCTAGGTTGCCGGAACGTAGAAATGACCATAACTTTCACACTGGTTGCTATTATTCGTTTTATACGAAGGAAAAACTGTTGTATTTATATTGTATTATATGCTTCTGGCGTTGAGTTCTAAGGCCCTAACTATTCGATCTGGTGGAGCAACGCCCTAGAGTGAAGCCTAGGTTGCCAGGAACGTAGAAATGACCATCACTTTCAAACTGCTTGCACTTAATCCTTTTATACGATGGAAAAACTGTTGTATTTTTATTGCGTTTTATGCTTTCGGCGTTGACTTCCAAGGCCCTAACCATTCAATCTGTTGGAACAACGACCTAGGGTGAAGCCTAGGTTGCCCGGAAAGTAGAAATGACGTTAACTTTCATACTGGTTGCAATTATTCGTCTTATACGATGGAAAGACTGTTGTATTTATAGTGTATTTTATGCTTCTGGCGTTGACTTCTAAGGCACTAACTAGTCGATCTGGTGCAGCAACGCCCTGGAGTGAAGCCGATGTTGCCCGGAACGTGGAAATGACCATCACTATCAAACTGGTTGCAATTATTCCGTTTATATGATGGAAAAACTGTAGTATTTTTATTGCATTTTATGTTTCCGGCATTGACTTCTAAGGCCCTAACTATTCAATCGGTAAGAGCACCGCCCTAGGGTGTAGCCTAGGTTGCCTGTAAAGTAGAAATGACCATAGCTTTCATACTGGTCGCAATTATTCGTTTTGTATGATGGAAAAACAGTTGTATTTATATTGTATTTTATGCTTCTGGCGTTGACTTCTAAGGCACTAACTATTCGATCTGGTGGTGCAACGCTCTAGAGTGAAGCCTAGGTTGCCCGGAACGTAGTAATGACCATCACTTTCAAACTGGTTGCAATTATTCCTGTTATTTGATGGAAAAACTGTTGTATTTATATTGTATTTTATGCTTCGGGCGTTGACTCCTAAGGCCCTAACTATTCAATCTGTAAGAGCAACGCCCTGGGGTGTAGCCAAGGTTGCCCGTAAAGTAGAAATGACCCTAGCTTTCATACTGGTTGAAATTATTCGTTTAATACGATGGAAAAGCTGTTATATTTATCTTGTATTTTATGATTCTGGCATTGACTTCTTAGGCCCTAACTGTTCGATCTGGTGGAACAACGCCCTAGAGTGAAGCCTAGGTTACCCGGAACGTAGAAATGACCAGTACTTTCACACTGTTTGCAGTTATTCCTGCTATACGATGGAAAAACTGTTGCATCTTTATTGAATTTTATGCTTCTGGCGTTGACTTCTAAGGCCCTAACTATTCTATCTGGTGGATCAACGCCCTAGAGTGAAGCCTAGGTTGCTCGGAATGTAGAAATGACCATAACATTCACACTGGTTGAAATTATTCGTTTTATACGATGGAAAAACTGTTATATTTATATCGTATTATATGCTTCTGTCGTTGATTTCTTAGGCCCTAACTATTCAATCTGGTGGAACAACGCCCTAGAGTGAAGCCTAGGTAGCCCCGAACGTAGAAACGACCATCACTTTCAAACTGGTTGCAATTATTCCTGTTATACGATGGAAAGACTGTTGTATTTTTATTGTATTTAATGCTTCAGGCGTTGACTTTTGAGGCCGTAGCTATTCGATGTGGTGGCAGAACGCCATAGAGTGAAGCCTGGGTTGCCCGGAACGTAGAAATGACCATAACTTTCATACTGGTGGCAATTATTCGTTTTATATGATGGAATAACTGTTGTATTTATATTGTATTTTATGCTGCTGGCGTTCACTTCTTAGGCCCTAACTATTCGATCTGGTGGAACAACGACCTGGGGTGAAGCCTAGGTTGCCCGGAACGTAGAAATGACCATAACTTCCACACTGGTTGCAATTATTCGTTTTATACGATGGAAAAGCTGTTGTATTTATATCGTATTTTATGCTTCTGGCATTGACTTCTTAGGCCGGAGCTATTCGATCTGGTGGAGCAACGCCCTAGGGTGAAGCCTAGGTTGCTCGGAAAGTATAAATGACCATAAGTTTCATACTGGTTGCAATTATTCATTTTATACGATGGAAAAACTGTTGTATTTTAATTGCATTTTATGCTTCGGGCATTGACTTCCAAGGTCCTAACTATTCAATCTGTTGGAGCAACGCCCTAGGGTGAAGCCTAGGTTGCGCGGAAAGTAGAAATGACAATAACTTTCACACTGGGTGCAATTATTCGTTTAATACGATGGAAAAGCTGTTGCATCTTTATTGTATTATATGCTTCTGTCGTTGACGTCTAAGGCCGTAGCTATTAGATGTGGTGGAGCAACGCACTAGACTGATGCCTAGGTTGCCCGGAACGTGGAATGACCATTACTTTCGCAATGTTTGCAATTATTTATTTTATACGATGGAAAAACTGTTGTACTTATATTGTATTTTATGCGTCTGGCGTTGATTTCTATGGCCCTAACTATTCGATCTGGTGGAGCAACGCCCTAGAGTGAAGCCTAGGTTGCCCGGAACGTAGATATGACCATCACTTTCAAACTGGTTGCAATTAATCCTTTTATACGATGGAAAAACTGTTGTATTTTTATTGCATTTTATGCTTCGGGCATTAACTTCTAAGGCCCTAACTATTCAATCTGTAAGAGCAACGTCCTAGGGTGTATCCTAGGTTGCCCGTAATGTAGAAATGACCCAAGCTTTCATACTGGTTGCAATTATTCGTTTTGTATGATGGAAAAACTGTTGTATTTATATTGTATTTTATGCACCTGGCGTTCACTTCTTAGGCCCTAACTATTCGATCTGGTGGAACAACGCCCTGTGGTGAAGCCTAGGTTGCCCGGAAAGTAGAAATGACCATAACTTTCATACTGGTTGCAATTATTCGTTTTATATCATGGAAAAACTGTTGTATTTATATTGTATTTTATGCTTCTGGCGTTGACTTCTTAGGCCCTAACTATTCGATCAGGTGGAGCGATGCCTCAGAGTTAAGTCTAGGATGCCCGAAACGCCGAAAAGATAATTTCTTTCACGCTTGTTGCAATTATTCCTGTTATAGGATGGAAAAACCGCTGTATTTTTATTGTATTTTATACTTCAGGCGCTGACTTCTGAGGCCGTAGCTATTCGATGTGGTGGAAGAACGCCATAGAGTGAAGCCTGGGTTGCCCGGAACGTAGAAATGACCATAACTTTCATACTGGTTGCAATTATTCGTTTTATATGATGCAATAACTGTTGTATTTATATTGTATTTTATGCTGCTGGCGTTCACTTCTTAGGCCCTAACTATTCGATCTGGTGGAACAACGACCTGGGGTGAAGCCTAGGTTGCCCGGAACGTAGGAATGACCATAACTTTCACACTGATTGCAATTATTCGTTTTATACGATGGAAAAGCTGTTGTATTTATATCGTATTTTTTGCTTCTGGCGTTGACTTCTTAGGCCGGAGCTATTCGATCTGGTGGAGCAACGCCCTAGGGTGAAGCCTAGGTTGCTCGGAAAGTATAAATGACCATATGTTTCATACTGGTTGCAATTATTTATTTTATACGATGGAAAAACTGTTGTATTTTTATTGCATTTTATGCTTCGTGCATTGACTTCCAAGGTCCTAACTATTCAATCTGTTGGAGCAACGCCCTAGGGTGAAGCCTAGGTTGCGCGGAAAGTAGAAATGACAATAACTTTCACACTGGGTGCAATTATTCGTTTAATACGATGGAAAAGCTGTTGCATCTTTATTGTATTATATGCTTCTGTCGTTGACGTATAAGGCCGTAGCTATTAGATGTGGTTGAGCAACGCACTAGACTGACGCCTAGGTTGCCCGGAACGTGGAATGACCATTACTTTCGCAATGTTTGCAATTATTTATTTTATACGATGGAAAAACTGTTGTACTTATATTGTATTTTATGCGTCTGGCGTTGATTTCTATGGCCCTAACTATTCGATCTGGTGGAGCAACGCCCTAGAGTGAAGCCTAGGTTGACCGGAACGTAGATATGACCATCACTTTCAAACTGGTTGCAATTAATCCTTTTATACGATGGAAAAACTGTTGTATTTTTATTGCATTTTATGCTTCGGGCATTAACTTCTAAGGCCCTAACTATTCAATCTGTAAGAGCAACGTCCTAGGGTGTATCCTAGGTTGCCCGTAATGTAGAAATGACCCTAGCTTTCATACTGGTTGCAATTATTCGTTTTGTATGATGGAAAAACTGTTGTATTTATATTGTATTTTATGCTTCTGGCGTTGACTTCTAAGGCCCTCACTATTCTATCTGGTGGATCAACGCCCTAGAGTGAAGCCTAGGTTGCTCGGAATGTAGAAATGACCATAACATTCACACTGGTTGAAATTATTCGTTTTATGCGATGGAAAAGCTGTTGTATTTATATCGTATTTTATGCTTCGGGCGTTGACTTCTAAGGCCCTAACTGTTTGATCTGGTGGAGCATCGCCCTAGAGTGAAGCCTAGGTTGCTCGAAATGTAGAAATGACCATAACTTTCACACTGGTTGCTATCATTCGTTTTATATGATGGAAAAACTGTTGTATTTATATTGTACTTTATGCTTCTGTCGTTCACTTCATAGGCCCTAACTATTCGATCTGGTGGAGCAACGCCCTAGAGTGAAGCCTAGGTTGCCCGGAACGTAGAAATGACCAGAACTTTCACACTGGTTGCTATTATTCGTTTTATACGATGGAAAAACTGTTATATTTATATTGAATTTTATGCTTCTGGCATTGAATTCTAAGTCCCTAGCAATCCCATCTGGTGGGGCAACACCCTAGAGTGAAGCCTAGGTTGCCCGGAACGTAGAAGTGACCATTACTTCCACACTGTTTGCAAATATACATTATATACGATGGCAAAGCTGTTGTATTTATATCGTATTTTATGCTTCTGGCGTTGACTTTTAAGGCCGTAGCTATTAGATGTGGTGGAGCAACGCCCTTGAGTGTCGCATAGGTTGCCCGGAACATAGAAATGACCATTACTTTCACAATTTTTGCAAATATACATTTTAAACGATGGAAAAACTGTTGTACTTATATTGTATTTTATTCTTATGGCGTTGAATTCTAAGTCCCTAGCTATGCGATCTGGTGGAGCAACGCCATAGAGTGAAACCAAGGTTGCCCGGAACGTAGAAATTACCATAACTTTCAAACTGGTAGCATTTATTCGTTTTATACCATGGAACAACTGTTCTATTTATTTTGTGTTTCATGCTTCGGGCGTTGACTTCTAAGGCCCTTACTATTCAATCTGTTGGAACAACACCCTAGGGTGTAGCCTAGGTTGCCCGTAAAGTAGAAATGACCATTACTTTTACACTGGTTTCAATTATTCGTTTTATACGATGGAAAAACTGTTCCATATTTATTGTATTTTATGCCTCTGGCGTTGACTTCTAAGACCCTAACTATTCGATCTGGTGGAGCAACGCCCTAGAGTGAAGCCTAGGTTGCCCGGAACGTAGAAATGACCAGAACTTTCACACTGGTTGCTATTATTCGTTTTATACGATGGAAAAACTGTTATATTTTTATTGTATTTTATGCTTCTGGCGTTGACTTCTTAGGCCCTAACTTTTCGATCTGTTGGAACAACGCCCTAGAGTGAAGCCTAGGTTGCCCGGCACGTAGAAGTGACCATAACTTTCATACTGGTTGCAATTATTCGTTTTGTATGATGGAAAAACAGTTCTATTTATTTTGTATTTTATGCATCGGGCGTTGACTTCTAAGGCCTTAACTATTCGATCTGGTGGAACAACGCCCTATGGTGAAGCCTAGGTTGACCGGAACGTAGAAATGACCATAACTTTCACACCGGTAGCAATTATTCGTTTTATACAATGGAAAAACTGTTCTATTTATTTTGTATTTTATGCTTCGGGCATTGACTTCTAAGGCCCTAACTATACGATCTGGTTCAGCAACACCCTAGGGTGAAGCCAAGCTGGCTCGGAACGTAGGACATACCATTACCTTCACACTGGTTGCAATTATTCCTGTTATACAATGGATAAACTGTTGCATCTTTATTGTATTTTATGCTTGTCGCGTTGACTTCTATGGCTCTATCTATTCGATTAGGTGGAGTAACACACTACAGTGAAGCCTAGGTTGCCAGAAACGTAGAAATGAACATAACTTTCTCACTGGTAGCAATTATTCGTTTTATAAAATGGAAAAACTGTACTATTTGTTTTGTATTTTATACCTTCGGGCATTGACTTCTAAGGCCCTAACTATTCGATCTGGTGGAGCAACGCCCTAGAGTGAAGCCTAGGTTGCCCGGAACGTAGAAATGACCAGAACTTTCACACTGGTTGCTATTATTCGTTTTATACGATGGAAAAACTGTTATATTTATATTGTATCTCATGCTTCTGGCGTTGACTTCTTAGGCCTTAACAATTCGATCTGGTGGAACAACGCCCTAGAGTGAAGCCTAGGTTGCCTGGAACGTGCAAATGACCATCACTTTCACACGGGTTGCAATTATTCCTGTTATAGGATGGAAAGACTGTTGTATTTTTATTGCATTTTATGCTTCGGGCATTAACTTCTAAGGCCCTAACTATTCAATCTGTAAGAGCAGCGCCCTAGGGTGTATCCTAGGTTGCCCGTAATGTGGAAATGACCCTAGCTTTCATACTGGTTGCAATTATTCGCTTTGTATGATGGAAAAACTGTTGTATTTAAATTGTATTTTATGCTTCTGGCGTTCACTTCTTAGGCCCTAACTATTCGATCTGGTGGAATAACGCCCTATGGTGAAGCCTAGGTTGACCGGAACGTAGAAATGACCATAACTTTCACAGGGGTAGCAATTATACATTTTACACGATGGAAAAACTGTTCTATTTATTTTGTATTTTATGCATCGGGCGTTGACTTCTAAGGCCCTAACTGTTCAACCTGCTGGAGCAACGCCCTAGGGTGAAGCCTAGGTTGCCCGGAAAGTATAAATGACGTTAACTTTCACACTGGTTGCTATTATTCGTTCTATACGATGGAAAAACTGTTACATTTATATTGTATTTTATACTTCTGGCGTTGACTTCTTAGGCCCTAACTGTTCGATCTGGTGGAACAACGCCCTAGAGTGAAGCCTAGGTTACCCGGAACGTAGAAATGACCAGTACTTTCACACTGTTTGCAGTCATTCCTGCTATACGATGGAAAAACTGTTGCATCTTTATTGAATTTTATGCTTCTGGCGTTGACTTCTAAGGCCCTAACTATTCTATCTGGTGGATCAACGCCCTGGGGTGATGCCTAGGTTGCCGGAACGTAGAAATGACCATAACTTTCACACTGGTTGCTATTATTCGTTTTATACGAAGGAAAAACTGTTGTATTTATATTGTATTATATGCTTCTGGCGTTGAGTTCTAAGGCCCTAACTATTCGATCTGGTGGAGCAACGCCCTAGAGTGAAGCCTAGGTTGCCAGGAACGTAGAAATGACCATCACTTTCAAACTGCTTGCACTTAATCCTTTTATACGATGGAAAAACTGTTGTATTTTTATTGCGTTTTATGCTTGCGGCGTTGACTTCCAAGGCCCTAACCATTCAATCTGTTGGAACAACGACCTAGGGTGAAGCCTAGGTTGCCCGGAAAGTAGAAATGACGTTAACTTTCATACTGGTTGCAATTATTCGTCTTATACGATGGAAAGACTGTTGTATTTATAGTGTATTTTATGCTTCTGGCGTTGACTTCTAAGGCACTAACTAGTCGATCTGGTGCAGCAACGCCCTGGAGTGAAGCCGATGTTGCCCGGAACGTGGAAATGACCATCACTATCAAACTGGTTGCAATTATTCCTGTTATTTGATGGAAAAACTGTTGTATTTATATTGTATTTTATGCTTCGGGCGTTGACTCCTAAGGCCCTAACTATTCAATCTGTAAGAGCAACGCCCTGGGGTGTAGCCAAGGTTGCCCGTAAAGTAGAAATGACCCTAGCTTTCATACTGGTTGAAATTATTCGTTTAATACGATGGAAAAGCTGTTATATTTATCTTGTATTTTATGATTCTGGCATTGACTTCTTAGGCCCTAACTGTTCGATCTGGTGGAACAACGCCCTAGAGTGAAGCCTAGGTTACCCGGAACGTAGAAATGACCAGTACTTTCACACTGTTTGCAGTTATTCCTGCTATACGATGGAAAAACTGTTGCATCTTTATTGAATTTTATGCTTCTGGCGTTGACTTCTAAGGCCCTAACTATTCTATCTGGTGGATCAACGCCCTAGAGTGAAGCCTAGGTTGCTCGGAATGTAGAAATGACCATAACATTCACACTGGTTGAAATTATTCGTTTTATACGATGGAAAAACTGTTATATTTATATCGTATTATATGCTTCTGTCGTTGATTTCTTAGGCCCTAACTATTCAATCTGGTGGAACAACGCCCTAGAGTGAAGCCTAGGTAGCCCCGAACGTAGAAACGACCATCACTTTCAAACTGGTTGCAATTATTCCTGTTATACGATGGAAAGACTGTTGTATTTTTATTGTATTTAATGCTTCAGGCGTTGACTTTTGAGGCCGTAGCTATTCGATGTGGTGGCAGAACGCCATAGAGTGAAGCCTGGGTTGCCCGGAACGTAGAAATGACCATAACTTTCATACTGGTGGCAATTATTCGTTTTATATGATGGAATAACTGTTGTATTTATATTGTATTTTATGCTGCTGGCGTTCACTTCTTAGGCCCTAACTATTCGATCTGGTGGAACAACGACCTGGGGTGAAGCCTAGGTTGCCCGGAACGTAGAAATGACCATAACTTCCACACTGGTTGCAATTATTCGTTTTATACGATGGAAAAGCTGTTGTATTTATATCGTATTTTATGCTTCTGGCATTGACTTCTTAGGCCGGAGCTATTCGATCTGGTGGAGCAACGCCCTAGGGTGAAGCCTAGGTTGCTCGGCAAGTATAAATGACCATAAGTTTCATACTGGTTGCAATTATTCATTTTATACGATGGAAAAACTGTTGTATTTTAATTGCATTTTATGCTTCGGGCATTGACTTCCAAGGTCCTAACTATTCAATCTGTTGGAGCAACGCCCTAGGGTGAAGCCTAGGTTGCGCGGAAAGTAGAAATGACAATAACTTTCACACTGGGTGCAATTATTCGTTTAATACGATGGAAAAGCTGTTGCATCTTTATTGTATTATATGCTTCTGTCGTTGACGTCTAAGGCCGTAGCTATTAGATGTGGTGGAGCAACGCACTAGACTGATGCCTAGGTTGCCCGGAACGTGGAATGACCATTACTTTCGCAATGTTTGCAATTATTTATTTTATACGATGGAAAAACTGTTGTACTTATATTGCATTTTATGCGTCTGGCGTTGATTTCTATGGCCCTAACTATTCGATCTGGTGGAGCAACGCCCTAGAGTGAAGCCTAGGTTGCCCGGAACGTAGATATGACCATCACTTTCAAACTGGTTGCAATTAATCCTTTTATACGATGGAAAAACTGTTGTATTTTTATTGCATTTTATGCTTCGGGCATTAACTTCTAAGGCCCTAACTATTCAATCTGTAAGAGCAACGTCCTAGGGTGTATCCTAGGTTGCCCGTAATGTAGAAATGACCCAAGCTTTCATACTGGTTGCAATTATTCGTTTTGTATGATGGAAAAACTGTTGTATTTATATTGTATTTTATGCTTCTGGCGTTGACTTCTAAGGCCCTCACTATTCTATCTGGTGGATCAACGCCCTAGAGTGAAGCCTAGGTTGCTCGGAATGTAGAAATGACCATAACATTCACACTGGTTGAAATTATTCGTTTTACACGATGGAAAAACTGTTGTATTTATATTGTATTTTATGCACCTGGCGTTCACTTCTTAGGCCCTAACTATTCGATCTGGTGGAACAACGCCCTGTGGTGAAGCCTAGGTTGCCCGGAAAGTAGAAATGACCATAACTTTCATACTGGTTGCAATTATTCGTTTTATATCATGGAAAAACTGTTGTATTTATATTGTATTTTATGCTTCTGGCGTTGACTTCTTAGGCCCTAACTATTCGATCAGGTGGAGCGATGCCTCAGAGTTAAGTCTAGGATGCCCGAAACGCCGAAAAGATAATTTCTTTCACGCTTGTTGCAATTATTCCTGTTATAGGATGGAAAAACCGCTGTATTTTTATTGTATTTTATACTTCAGGCGCTGACTTCTGAGGCCGTAGCTATTCGATGTGGTGGAAGAACGCCATAGAGTGAAGCCTGGGTTGCCCGGAACGTAGAAATGACCATAACTTTCATACTGGTTGCAATTATTCGTTTTATATGATGCAATAACTGTTGTATTTATATTGTATTTTATGCTGCTGGCGTTCACTTCTTAGGCCCTAACTATTCGATCTGGTGGAACAACGACCTGGGGTGAAGCCTAGGTTGCCCGGAACGTAGGAATGACCATAACTTTCACACTGATTGCAATTATTCGTTTTATACGATGGAAAAGCTGTTGTATTTATATCGTATTTTTTGCTTCTGGCGTTGACTTCTTAGGCCGGAGCTATTCGATCTGGTGGAGCAACGCCCTAGGGTGAAGCCTAGGTTGCTCGGAAAGTATAAATGACCATATGTTTCATACTGGTTGCAATTATTCATTTTATACGATGGAAAAACTGTTGTATTTTTATTGCATTTTATGCTTCGTGCATTGACTTCCAAGGTCCTAACTATTCAATCTGTTGGAGCAACGCCCTAGGGTGAAGCCTAGGTTGCGCGGAAAGTAGAAATGACAATAACTTTCACACTGGGTGCAATTATTCGTTTAATACGATGGAAAAGCTGTTGCATCTTTATTGTATTATATGCTTCTGTCGTTGACGTATAAGGCCGTAGCTATTAGATGTGGTTGAGCAACGCACTAGACTGACGCCTAGGTTGCCCGGAACGTGGAATGACCATTACTTTCGCAATGTTTGCAATTATTTATTTTATACGATGGAAAAACTGTTGTACTTATATTGTATTTTATGCGTCTGGCGTTGATTTCTATGGCCCTAACTATTCGATCTGGTGGAGCAACGCCCTAGAGTGAAGCCTAGGTTGACCGGAACGTAGATATGACCATCACTTTCAAACTGGTTGCAATTAATCCTTTTATACGATGGAAAAACTGTTGTATTTTTATTGCATTTTATGCTTCGGGCATTAACTTCTAAGGCCCTAACTATTCAATCTGTAAGAGCAACGTCCTAGGGTGTATCCTAGGTTGCCCGTAATGTAGAAATGACCCTAGCTTTCATACTGGTTGCAATTATTCGTTTTGTATGATGGAAAAACTGTTGTATTTATATTGTATTTTATGCTTCTGGCGTTGACTTCTAAGGCCCTCACTATTCTATCTGGTGGATCAACGCCCTAGAGTGAAGCCTAGGTTGCTCGGAATGTAGAAATGACCATAACATTCACACTGGTTGAAATTATTCGTTTTATGCGATGGAAAAGCTGTTGTATTTATATCGTATTTTATGCTTCGGGCGTTGACTTCTAAGGCCCTAACTGTTTGATCTGGTGGAGCATCGCCCTAGAGTGAAGCCTAGGTTGCTCGAAATGTAGAAATGACCATAACTTTCACACTGGTTGCTATCATTCGTTTTATATGATGGAAAAACTGTTGTATTTATATTGTACTTTATGCTTCTGTCGTTCACTTCATAGGCCCTAACTATCCGATCTGGTGGAGCAACGGCCTAGGGTGAAGCCTAGGTTGCCCGGAACGTAGAAATGGCCATAACATTCACACTGGTTTCAATTATTCGTTCTATATGGTGGAAAAACTGTTGTATTTATATTGTATTTTATGCTTCTGGCGTTGACTTCTAAGGCCCTAACTATTCGATCAGGTGGAGCTACGCCCTAGAGTTAAGCCTAGGTTGCTCGAAATGTAGAAATGACCATAGCTTTCACACTGGTTGCAATTATTCGTTTTATACGATGGAAAGGCTGTTGTATTTATATCGTATTTTATGCTTCTGGCGTTGACTTCTTAGGCCCTAACTACTCCATCTGGTGGAACAACGCCCTAGGGTGAAGCCTAGGTTGCCCGGAACGTAGAAATGGCCCTAACTTTTACACTGGTAGCAATTATTCGTTTTATACAATGGAAAAGCCGTTATATTTATATTGTATTTTATGCTTCTGGCGTTGGCGTCTGAGGCCATTACTATTCGATGTGGTGGAAGAACGCCATAGTGTGATGCCTAGGTAGCCCGGAACGTAGAAATGTCCATATCTTTCACACTGTTTGCAATTATTCATTTTATACGATGGCAAAGCTGTTGCATTTATATTGTATTTTATGCTTCTGGCGTTGACTTCTTAGGCCCTAACTATTCGATCAGGTGGAGCGATGCCTCAGAGTTGAGTCTAGGATGCCCGAAACGCCGAAATGATAATTTCTTTCACGCTTGTTGCAATTATTCCTGTTATAGGATGGAAAGACTGTTGTATTTTTATTGTATTTTATACTTCAGGCGCTGACTTCTGAGGCCGTAGCTATTCGATGTGGTGGAAGAACGCCATACAGTGAAGCCTAGGTTGCCCAGAACGTAGAAATGACCATTACTTTCACACTGTTTGCAATGATTCCTTTTATACGATGGAAAAGCTGTTGTATTTATATCGTATTTTATGCTTCTGGCGTTGACCTCTTAGGCCCTAACTATTCCATCTGGTGGAACAACGCCCTAGAGTAAAGCCCAGGTTGCACGGAACGTTGAAATGACCATAGCTTTCACACTGGTTGCAATTATTCGTTTTATACGATGGAAAAGCTGTTGTATTTATATCGTATTTTATGCTTCTGGCGTTGACTTCTGAGGCCCTAACTGTTCGATCTGGTGGAACAACGCCCTAGAGTGAAGCCTAGGTTACCCGGAACGTAGAAATGACCAGTACTTTCACACTGTTTGCAGTTATTCCTGCTATACGATGGAAAAACTGTTGCATCTTTATTGAATTTTATGCTTCTGGCGTTGACTTCTAAGGCCCTAACTATTCTATCTGGTGGATCAACGCCCTAGAGTGAAGCCTAGGTTGCTCGGAATGTAGAAATGACCATAACATTCACACTGGTTGAAATTATTCGTTTTATACGATGGAAAAACTGTTATATTTATATCGTATTATATGCTTCTGGCGTTGATTTCTTAGGCCCTAACTATTCAATCTGGTGGAACAACGCCCTAGAGTGAAGCCTAGGTAGCCCCGAACGTAGAAACGACCATCACTTTCAAACTGGTTGCAATTATTCCTGTTATACGATGGAAAGACTGTTGTATTTTTATTGTATTTAATGCTTCAGGCGTTGACTTTTGAGGCCGTAGCTATTCGATGTGGTGGCAGAACGCCATAGAGTGAAGCCTGGGTTGCCCGGAACGTAGAAATGACCATAACTTTCATACTGGTTGCAATTATTCGTTTTATATGATGGAATAACTGTTGTATTTATATTGTATTTTATGCTGCTGGCGTTCACTTCTTAGGCCCTAACTATTCGATCTGGTGGAACAACGACCTGGGGTGAAGCCTAGGTTGCCCGGAACGTAGAAATGACCATAACTTCCACACTGGTTGCAATTATTCGTTTTATACGATGGAAAAGCTGTTGTATTTATATCGTATTTTATGCTTCTGGCATTGACTTCTTAGGCCGGAGCTATTCGATCTGGTGGAGCAACGCCCTAGGGTGAAGCCTAGGTTGCTCGGAAAGTATAAATGACCATAAGTTTCATACTGGTTGCAATTATTCATTTTATACGATGGAAAAACTGTTGTATTTTAATTGCATTTTATGCTTCGGGCATTGACTTCCAAGGTCCTAACTATTCAATCTGTTGGAGCAACGCCCTAGGGTGAAGCCTAGGTTGCGCGGAAAGTAGAAATGACAATAACTTTCACACTGGGTGCAATTATTCGTTTAATACGATGGAAAAGCTGTTGCATCTTTATTGTATTATATGCTTCTGTCGTTGACGTCTAAGGCCGTAGCTATTAGATGTGGTGGAGCAACGCACTAGACTGATGCCTAGGTTGCCCGGAACGTGGAATGACCATTACTTTCGCAATGTTTGCAATTATTTATTTTATACGATGGAAAAACTGTTGTACTTATATTGTATTTTATGCGTCTGGCGTTGATTTCTATGGCCCTAACTATTCGATCTGGTGGAGCAACGCCCTAGAGTGAAGCGTAGGTTGCCCGGAACGTAGATATGACCATCACTTTCAAACTGGTTGCAATTAATCCTTTTATACGATGGAAAAACTGTTGTATTTTTATTGCATTTTATGCTTCGGGCATTAACTTCTAAGGCCCTAACTATTAAATCTGTAAGAGCAACGTCCTAGGGTGTATCCTAGGTTGCCCGTAATGTAGAAATGACCCAAGCTTTCATACTGGTTGCAATTATTCGTTTTGTATGATGGAAAAACTGTTGTATTTATATTGTATTTTATGCTTCTGGCGTTGACTTCTAAGGCCCTCACTATTCTATCTGGTGGATCAACGCCCTAGAGTGAAGCCTAGGTTGCTCGGAATGTAGAAATGACCATAACATTCACACTGGTTGAAATTATTCGTTTTACACGATGGAAAAACTGTTGTATTTATATTGTATTTTATGCACCTGGCGTTCACTTCTTAGGCCCTAACTATTCGATCTGGTGGAACAACGCCCTGTGGTGAAGCCTAGGTTGCCCGGAAAGTAGAAATGACCATAACTTTCATACTGGTTGCAATTATTCGTTTTATATCATGGAAAAACTGTTGTATTTATATTGTATTTTATGCTTCTGGCGTTGACTTCTTAGGCCCTAACTATTCGATCAGGTGGAGCGATGCCTCAGAGTTAAGTCTAGGATGCCCGAAACGCCGAAAAGATAATTTCTTTCACGCTTGTTGCAATTATTCCTGTTATAGGATGGAAAAACCGCTGTACTTTTATTGTATTTTATACTTCAGGCGCTGACTTCTGAGGCCGTAGCTATTCGATGTGGTGGAAGAACGCTATACAGTGAAGCCTAGGTTGCCCGGAACGTAGAAATGACCATTACTTTCACACTGTTTGCAATTATTCCTTTTATACGATGGAAAAGCTGTTGTATTTATATCGTATTTAATGCTTCTGGCGTTGACTTCTAAGGACCTAACTATTCGGTCTGGTGTAGCAACGCCCTAGAGTGAAGCCTAGGTTGCACGGAATGTAGAAATGACCATAACTTTCACACTGGTTGCAATTATTCCTGTTATACGATGGAAAGACTGTTGTATTTTTATTGTATTTTATGCTTCAGGCGTTGACTTCTGAGGCCGTAGCTATTCGATGTGGTGGAAGAACGCCATAGAGTGAAGCGTGGGATGCCCGGAACGTAGAAATGACCATAACTTTCATACTGATTGCAATTATTCGTTTTATATGATGGAATAACTGTTGTATTTATATTGTATTTTATGCTTCAGGCGTTCACTTCTGTGGCCGTAGCTATTCGATGTGGTGGAAGAACGCCATAGAGTGAAGCCTGGGTTGCCCGGAACGTAGAAATGACCATAACTTTCATACTGGTTGCAATTATTCGTTTTATATGATGCAATAACTGTTGTATTTATATTGTATTTTATGCTGCTGGCGTTCACTTCTTAGGCCCTAACTATTCGGTCTGGTGGAACAACGACCTGGGGTGAAGCCTAGGTTGCCCGGAACGTAGGAATGACCATAACTTTCACACTGATTGCAATTATTCGTTTTATACGATGGAAAAGCTGTTGTATTTATATCGTATTTTTTGCTTCTGGCGTTGACTTCTTAGGCCGGAGCTATTCGATCTGGTGGAGCAACGCCCTAGGGTGAAGCCTAGGTTGCTCGGAAAGTATAAATGACCATATGTTTCATACTGGTTGCAATTATTCATTTTATACGATGGAAAAACTGTTGTATTTTTATTGCATTTTATGCTTCGGGCATTGACTTCCAAGGTCCTAACTATTCAATCTGTTGGAGCAACGCCCTAGGGTGAAGCCTAGGTTGCGCGGAAAGTAGAAATGACAATAACTTTCACACTGGGTGCAATTATTCGTTTAATACGATGGAAAAGCTGTTGCATCTTTATTGTATTATATGCTTCTGTCGTTGACGTATAAGGCCGTAGCTATTAGATGTGGTTGAGCAACGCACTAGACTGACGCCTAGGTTGCCCGGAACGTGGAATGACCATTACTTTCGCAATGTTTGCAATTATTTATTTTATACGATGGAAAAACTGTTGTACTTATATTGTATTTTATGCGTCTGGCGTTGATTTCTATGGCCCTAACTATTCGATCTGGTGGAGCAACGCCCTAGAGTGAAGCCTAGGTTGACCGGAACGTAGAAATGACAATAACATTCACACTGGTTGAAATTATTCGTTTTATGCGATGGAAAAGCTGTTGTATTTATATCGTATTTTATGCTTCGGGCGTTGACTTCTAAGGCCCTAACTGTTTGATCTGGTGGAGCATCGCCCTAGAGTGAAGCCTAGGTTGCTCGAAATGTAGAAATGACCTTAACTTTCACACTGGTTGCTATCATTCGTTTTATATGATGGAAAAACTGTTGTATTTATATTGTATTTTATGCTTCTGGCGTTCACTTCTTAGGCCCTAACTATCCGATCTGGCGGAACAACGGCCTAGGGTGAAGCCTAGGTTGCCCAGAACGTAGAAATGACCATAACTTTTACACTGGTAGCAATAATTCGTTTTATACAATGGAAAAACTGTTGTATTTATATCGTATTTTATGTTTCTGGCGTTGACTTCTTAGGCCCTAACTATTCCATCTGGTGGAACAACGCCCTAGGGTGAAGCCTAGGTTGCCCGGAACGTAGAAATGGCCATAACTTTTACACTGGTAGCAATTATTCGTTTTATACAATGGAAAAACTGTTGTATTTATTTTGTATTTTATTCTTCTGGTGTTGACTTCTTAGGCCCTAACTATTCGATCTGGTGGAACAACGTCCTAGAGTGAAGCCTAGGTTGCCCGGAACGTAGAAATGACCATAACTTTCACACTGGTTGCTATTATTCGTTTTACACGATGGAAAAGCCGTTATATTTATATTGTATTTTATGCTTCTGGCGTTGACTTCTAAGGACCTAACTATTCGGTCTGGTGGATCAACGCCCTAGAGTGAAGCCTAGGTTGCTCGGAATGTAGAAATGACCATAACATTCACACTGGTTGAAATTATTCGTTTTACACGATGGAAAAACTGTTGTATTTATATTGTATTTTATGCACCTGGCGTTCACTTCTTAGGCCCTAACTATTCGATCTGGTGGAACAACGCCCTGTGGTGAAGCCTAGGTTGCCCGGAAAGTAGAAATGACCATAACTTTCATACTGGTTGCAATTATTCGTTTTATATCATGGAAAAACTGTTGTATTTATATTGTATTTTATGCTTCTGGCGTTGACTTCTTAGGCCCTAACTATTCGATCAGGTGGAGCGATGCCTCAGAGTTAAGTCTAGGATGCCCGAAACGCCGAAAAGATAATTTCTTTCACGCTTGTTGCAATTATTCCTGTTATAGGATGGAAAAACCGCTGTACTTTTATTGTATTTTATACTTCAGGCGCTGACTTCTGAGGCCGTAGCTATTCGATGTGGTGGAAGAACGCTATACAGTGAAGCCTAGGTTGCCCGGAACGTAGAAATGACCATTACTTTCACACTGTTTGCAATTATTCCTTTTATACGATGGAAAAGCTGTTGTATTTATATCGTATTTAATGCTTCTGGCGTTGACTTCTAAGGACCTAACTATTCGGTCTGGTGTAGCAACGCCCTAGAGTGAAGCCTAGGTTGCACGGAATGTAGAAATGACCATAACTTTCACACTGGTTGCAATTATTCCTGTTATACGATGGAAAGACTGTTGTATTTTTATTGTATTTTATGCTTCAGGCGTTGACTTCTGAGGCCGTAGCTATTCGATGTGGTGGAAGAACGCCATAGAGTGAAGCGTGGGATGCCCGGAACGTAGAAATGACCATAACTTTCATACTGATTGCAATTATTCGTTTTATATGATGGAATAACTGTTGTATTTATATTGTATTTTATGCTTCAGGCGTTCACTTCTGTGGCCGTAGCTATTCGATGTGGTGGAAGAACGCCATAGAGTGAAGCCTGGGTTGCCCGGAACGTAGAAATGACCATAACTTTCATACTGGTTGCAATTATTCGTTTTATATGATGCAATAACTGTTGTATTTATATTGTATTTTATGCTGCTGGCGTTCACTTCTTAGGCCCTAACTATTCGGTCTGGTGGAACAACGACCTGGGGTGAAGCCTAGGTTGCCCGGAACGTAGGAATGACCATAACTTTCACACTGATTGCAATTATTCGTTTTATACGATGGAAAAGCTGTTGTATTTATATCGTATTTTTTGCTTCTGGCGTTGACTTCTTAGGCCGGAGCTATTCGATCTGGTGGAGCAACGCCCTAGGGTGAAGCCTAGGTTGCTCGGAAAGTATAAATGACCATATGTTTCATACTGGTTGCAATTATTCATTTTATACGATGGAAAAACTGTTGTATTTTTATTGCATTTTATGCTTCGGGCATTGACTTCCAAGGTCCTAACTATTCAATCTGTTGGAGCAACGCCCTAGGGTGAAGCCTAGGTTGCGCGGAAAGTAGAAATGACAATAACTTTCACACTGGGTGCAATTATTCGTTTAATACGATGGAAAAGCTGTTGCATCTTTATTGTATTATATGCTTCTGTCGTTGACGTATAAGGCCGTAGCTATTAGATGTGGTTGAGCAACGCACTAGACTGACGCCTAGGTTGCCCGGAACGTGGAATGACCATTACTTTCGCAATGTTTGCAATTATTTATTTTATACGATGGAAAAACTGTTGTACTTATATTGTATTTTATGCGTCTGGCGTTGATTTCTATGGCCCTAACTATTCGATCTGGTGGAGCAACGCCCTAGAGTGAAGCCTAGGTTGACCGGAACGTAGAAATGACAATAACATTCACACTGGTTGAAATTATTCGTTTTATGCGATGGAAAAGCTGTTGTATTTATATCGTATTTTATGCTTCGGGCGTTGACTTCTAAGGCCCTAACTGTTTGATCTGGTGGAGCATCGCCCTAGAGTGAAGCCTAGGTTGCTCGAAATGTAGAAATGACCTTAACTTTCACACTGGTTGCTATCATTCGTTTTATATGATGGAAAAACTGTTGTATTTATATTGTATTTTATGCTTCTGGCGTTCACTTCTTAGGCCCTAACTATCCGATCTGGCGGAACAACGGCCTAGGGTGAAGCCTAGGTTGCCCAGAACGTAGAAATGACCATAACTTTTACACTGGTAGCAATAATTCGTTTTATACAATGGAAAAACTGTTGTATTTATATCGTATTTTATGTTTCTGGCGTTGACTTCTTAGGCCCTAACTATTCCATCTGGTGGAACAACGCCCTAGGGTGAAGCCTAGGTTGCCCGGAACGTAGAAATGGCCATAACTTTTACACTGGTAGCAATTATTCGTTTTATACAATGGAAAAACTGTTGTATTTATTTTGTATTTTATTCTTCTGGTGTTGACTTCTTAGGCCCTAACTATTCGATCTGGTGGAACAACGTCCTAGAGTGAAGCCTAGGTTGCCCGGAACGTAGAAATGACCATAACTTTCACACTGGTTGCTATTATTCGTTTTACACGATGGAAAAGCCGTTATATTTATATTGTATTTTATGCTTCTGGCGTTGACTTCTAAGGACCTAACTATTCGGTCTGGTGGAGCAACGCCCTAGAGTGAAGCCTAGGTTGCTCGGAATGTAGAAATGACCATAACTTTCACACTGGTTGCAATTATTCGTTTTATACGACGGAAAAACTGTTGCATCTTTATCGTATTTTGTGCTTCTGGCGTTGACTTCTTAGGCCGTAACTATTCGATCTGGTGGAGCACCGCCCTGGAGTGAAACCTAGGTTCCCCGGAACGTAGAAATGACCACTACTATCACACTGGTAGCAAATTACTCCTGCTATACGATGGAAAAGCTGTTGTATTTTTATTGCATTTTATGCTTCGGGCATTGACTTCTAAGGCCTTAACTATTCAATCTGTTGGAGCAACGCCCTAGGGTGAAGCCTAGGTTGCCCGGAACGTAGAAATGACCATAACTTTCATACTGGTTGCAATTATTCGTTTTGTATGATGGAAAAACTGTTGTATTTATATTGTATTTTATGCTTCTGGCGTTCACTTCTTAGGCCCTAACTATTCGATCTGGTGGAACAACGTCCTAGAGTGAGGCCTAGGTTGCCCGGAACGTTGAAATGACCATCACTTCCATACTGGTAGCATTTATTCGTTCTATACGATGGAAAAACTGTTGTATTTATATTGTATTTTATGCTTCTGGCGTTGACTTCTAAGGCCCTAACTATTCGATCTGGTGGAGCAACGCCCTAGGGTGTAGCCTAGTTTGACCGTAAAGTAGAAATGACCACAACTTTCGTACTGGTTGCAATTACTCGTTTTATATGATGGAAAAACTGTTGTATTTATATTGTATTTTATGCTTCTGGCGTTCACTTCTTAGGCCCTAACTATTCGATCTGGTGGAACAGCGCCCTAGGGTGAAGTCTAGGTTGCCCGGAAAGTAGAAATGACCATAACTTTCACACTGGTAGCAATTATTCGTTTTATACAATGGAAAAACTGTTCTGTTTATTTTGCATTTTATGCTCCGGTCATTGACTTCTAAGGACCTAACTGTTTGGTCTGGTGGAGCAACGCCCTAGAGTGAAGCCTAGGTTGCCCGTAACGTAGAAATGACAATAACTTTCACACTGGTTGCTGTTATTCGTTCTATACGATGGAAAAACTGTTGTATTTATATTGTATTTTAAGCTTCTGGCGTTGACTTCTATGGCACTAACTATTCGAATTGGTTGAACAACGCCCTATGGTGAAGCCTAGGTTGACCGGAACGTAGAAATGACCATAACTTTCACACCGGTAGCAATTATTCGTTTTACAAGATGGAAAAACTGTTCTATTTATTTTGTATTTTATGCATCGTGCGTTGACTTCTAAGGCCCTAACTATTCAATCTGTTGGAGCAACGCCCGAGGGTGAAGCCTAGGTTGCCCGGAAAGTAGAAATGACGTTAACTTTCACACTGGTTGCTATTATTCGTTCTATACGATGGAAAAACTGTTATATTTATATTGTATTTTATGCTTCTGTCGTTCACTTCTTAGGCCCTAACTATTCGATCTGGTGGAGCAACGGCCTAGGGTGAAGCCTAGGTTGCCCGGAACGTAAAAATGACCATAACTTTCATACTGGTTGCAATTATTCGGTTTATATGGTGGAAAAACTGTTGTATTTATATTGTATTTTATGCTTCTGGCGTTGACTTCTAAGGCCCTAACTATTCGATCAGGTGGAGCAACGCCCTAGAGTTAAGCCTAGGTTGCTCGAAATGTAGAAATGACCATAGCTTTCACACTGGTTGCAATTATTCGTTTTATACGATGGAAAAGCTGTTGTATTTATATCGTATTTTATGCTTCTGGCGTTGACTTCTTAGGCCCTAACTATTCCATCTGGTGGAACAACGCCCTAGGGTGAAGCCTAGGTTGCCCGGAACGTAGAAATGGCCATAACTTTTACACTGGTAGCAATTATTCGTTTTATACAATGGAAAAACTGTTGTATTTATTTTGTATTTTATTCTTCTGGTGTTGACTTCTTAGGCCCTAACTATTTGATATGGTGGAACAACGCCCTAGAGTGAAGCCTAGGTTGCCCGGAACGTAGAAATGACCATAACTTTCGCAGTGGTTGCAATTATTCGTTTTATACGATGGAAAAGCTGTTGTATTTATATCGTATTTTATGCTTCTGGCGTAGACTTCTTAGGCCCTAACTATTCCATCTGGTGGAACAACGCCCCAGGGTGCAGTCTAGGTTGCCCGGAAAGTAGAAATGACCATAACTTTCACACTGGTTGCTATTATTCGTTTTACACGATGGAAAAGCCGTTATATTTATATTGTATTTTATGCTTCTGGCGTTGGCTTCTGAGGCCGTTGCTATTCGATGTGGTGGAAGAACGCCATAGAGTGAAGCCTAGGTAGCCCGGAACGTAGAAATGTCCATATCTTTCACACTGTTTGCAATTATTCATTTTATACGATGGCAAAACTGTTGTATTTATATTGTATTTTATGCTTCTGGCGTTGACTTCTTAGGCCCTAACTATTCGATCAGGTGGAGCGATGCCTCAGAGTTAAGTCTAGGATGCCCGAAACGCCGAAATGATAATTTCTTTCACGCTTGTTGCAATTATTCCTGTTATAGGATGGAAAGACAGTTGTATTTTAATTGTATTTTATACTTCAGGCGCTGACTTCTGAGGCCGTAGCTATTCGATGTGGTGGGAGAACGCCATACAGTGAAGCCTAGGTTGCCCGGAACGTAGAAATGACCATTACTTTCACACTGTTTGCAATTATTCCTTTTATACGATGGAAAAGCTGTTGTATTTATATCGTATTTAATGCTTCTGGCGTTGACTTCTAAGGACCTAACTATTCGGTCTGGTGGAGCAACGCCCTAGAGTGAAGCCTAGGTTGCTCGGAATGTAGAAATGACCATAACTTTCACACTGGTTGCAATTATTCGTTTTATACGACGGAAAAACTGTTGCATCTTTATCGTATTTTGTGCTTCTGGCGTTGACTTCTTAGGCCGTAACTATACGATCTGGTGGAGCACCGCCCTGGAGTGAAACCTAGGTTCCCCGGAACGTAGAAATGACCACTACTATCACACTGGTAGCAAATTACTCCTGCTATACGATGGAAAAGCTGTTGTATTTTTATTGCATTTTATGCTTCGGGCATTGACTTCTAAGGCCTTAACTATTCAATCTGTTGGAGCAACGCCCTAGGGTGAAGCCTAGGTTGCCCGGAACGTAGAAATGACCATAACTTTCGCACTGGTTGCAATTATTCGTTTTATACGATGGAAAAGCTGTTGTATTTATATCGTATTTTATGCTTCTGGCGTTGACTTCTGAGGCCCTAACTATTCCATCTGGTGGAACAACGCCCCAGGGTGCAATCTAGGTTGCCCGGAAAGTAGAAATGACCATAACTGTCACACTGGTAGCAATTATTCGTTTTATACGATGGAAAAACTGTTCTATTTATTTTATATTTTATGCTACGGGCGTTGACTTCTTAGACCCTAACTATTCGATCTGGTGGAGCAACGCCCTAGAGTGAAGCCTAGGTTGCCCGGTACGTAGAAATGACCATCACTATCAAACTGGTTGCAATTATTTGTTTTATACGATGGAAAAGCTGTTGTATTTTTATTGCATTTTATGCATCGGGCATTAACTTCTAAGGCCCTAACTATTCAATCTGTAAGAGCAACGCCCTAGGGTGTATCCTAGGTTGCCCGGAATGTGGAAATGACCCTAGCTTTCATACTGGTTGCAATTATTCGTTTTGTATGATGGAAAAACTGTTGTATTTATATTGTATTTTATGCTTCTGGCGTTCACTTCTTAGGCCCTAACTATTCGATCTGGTGGAACAACGTCCTAGAGTGAGGCCTAGGTTGCCCGGAACGTTGAAATGACCATCACTTCCATACTGGTAGCATTTATTCGTTCTATACGATGGAAAAACTGTTGTATTTATATTGTATTTTATGCTTCTGGCGTTGACTTCTAAGGCCCTAACTATTCGATCTGGTGGAGCAACGCCCTAGGGTGTAGCCTAGTTTGACCGTAAAGTAGAAATGACCACAACTTTCGTACTGGTTGCAATTACTCGTTTTATATGATGGAAAAACTGTTGTATTTATATTGTATTTTATGCTTCTGGCGTTCACTTCTTAGGCCCTAACTATTCGATCTGGTGGAACAGCGCCCTAGGGTGAAGTCTAGGTTGCCCGGAAAGTAGAAATGACCATAACTTTCACACTGGTAGCAATTATTCGTTTTATACAATGGAAAAACTGTTCTGTTTATTTTGCATTTTATGCTCCGGTCATTGACTTCTAAGGACCTAACTGTTTGGTCTGGTGGAGCAACGCCCTAGAGTGAAGCCTAGGTTGCCCGTAACGTAGAAATGACAATAACTTTCACACTGGTTGCTGTTATTCGTTCTATACGATGGAAAAACTGTTGTATTTATATTGTATTTTAAGCTTCTGGCGTTGACTTCTATGGCACTAACTATTCGAATTGGTTGAACAACGCCCTATGGTGAAGCCTAGGTTGACCGGAACGTAGAAATGACCATAACTTTCACACCGGTAGCAATTATTCGTTTTACAAGATGGAAAAACTGTTCTATTTATTTTGTATTTTATGCATCGTGCGTTGACTTCTAAGGCCCTAACTATTCAATCTGTTGGAGCAACGCCCGAGGGTGAAGCCTAGGTTGCCCGGAAAGTAGAAATGACGTTAACTTTCACACTGGTTGCTATTATTCGTTCTATACGATGGAAAAACTGTTATATTTATATTGTATTTTATGCTTCTGTCGTTCACTTCTTAGGCCCTAACTATTCGATCTGGTGGAGCAACGGCCTAGGGTGAAGCCTAGGTTGCCCGGAACGTAAAAATGACCATAACTTTCATACTGGTTGCAATTATTCGGTTTATATGGTGGAAAAACTGTTGTATTTATATTGTATTTTATGCTTCTGGCGTTGACTTCTAAGGCCCTAACTATTCGATCAGGTGGAGCAACGCCCTAGAGTTAAGCCTAGGTTTCTCGAAATGTAGAAATGACCATAGCTTTCACACTGGTTGCAATTATTCGTTTTATACGATGGAAAAGCTGTTGTATTTATATCGTATTTTATGCTTCTGGCGTTGACTTCTTAGGCCCTAACTATTCCATCTGGTGGAACAACGCCCTAGGGTGAAGCCTAGGTTGCCCGGAACGTAGAAATGGCCATAACTTTTACACTGGTAGCAATTATTCGTTTTATACAATGGAAAAACTGTTGTATTTATTTTGTATTTTATTCTTCTGGTGTTGACTTCTTAGGCCCTAACTATTTGATATGGTGGAACAACGCCCTAGAGTGAAGCCTAGGTTGCCCGGAACGTAGAAATGACCATAACTTTCGCAGTGGTTGCAATTATTCGTTTTATACGATGGAAAAGCTGTTGTATTTATATCGTATTTTATGCTTCTGGCGTTGACTTCTTAGGCCCTAACTATTCCATCTGGTGGAACAACGCCCCAGGGTGCAGTCTAGGTTGCCCGGAAAGTAGAAATGACCATAACTTTCACACTGGTTGCTATTATTCGTTTTACACGATGGAAAAGCCGTTATATTTATATTGTATTTTATGCTTCTGGCGTTGGCTTCTGAGGCCGTTGCTATTCGATGTGGTGGAAGAACGCCATAGAGTGAAGCCTAGGTAGCCCGGAACGTAGAAATGTCCATATCTTTCACACTGTTTGCAATTATTCATTTTATACGATGGCAAAGCTGTTGTATTTATATTGTATTTTATGCTTCTGGCGTTGACTTCTTAGGCCCTAACTATTCGATCAGGTGGAGCGATGCCTCAGAGTTAAGTCTAGGATGCCCGAAACGCCGAAATGATAATTTCTTTCACGCTTGTTGCAATTATTCCTGTTATAGGATGGAAAGACAGTTGTATTTTTATTGTATTTTATACTTCAGGCGCTGACTTCTGAGGCCGTAGCTATTCGATGTGGTGGGAGAACGCCATACAGTGAAGCCTAGGTTGCCCGGTACGTAGAAATGACCATCACTATCAAACTGGTTGCAATTATTTGTTTTATACGATGGAAAAGCTGCTGTATTTATATCGTATTTTATGCTTCTGGCGTTGACTTCTAAGGCCCTAACCATTCAATCTGTTGGAGCAACGCCCTAGGGTGAAGCCTAACTTGCTCGGAAAGTAGAAATGACCATAAGTTTCATACTGGTTGCAATTATTCGTTTTATACGATGGAAAAACTGTTGTATTTATATTGTATTTTATGCTTCTGGCGTTTACTTCTAAGGACCTAACTATTCGATCTGGTGGAGCAACGCCCTAGAGTGCAGCCTAGATTGCCCGGAACGTAGAAATGACCATAACTTTCACACTGGTTAATATCATTCGTTTTATATGATGGAAAAACTGTTGTATTTATATCGTATTTTATGCTTCTGGCGTTCACTTCTTAGGCCCTAACTATACGATCTGGTGGTACAACGCCCTAGGGTGAAGCCTAGGTTGCCCGGAACGTAGAAATGACCATAACTTTCACACTGGTTGCCATTATTCGTTTTATACGATGGAAAAACTGTTATATTTATATTGTATTTAAGCTTCAGGCGTTGACTTCTGACGCCGTTGCTATTCGATGTGGTGGAAGAACGCCATAGAGTGAAGCCTAGGTAGCCCGGAACGTAGAAATGTCCATTACTTTCACACTGTTTGCAATTATTCCTTTTATACGATGGAAAAGCTGTTGTATTTATATCGTATTTAATGCTTCTGGCGTTGACTTCTAAGGACCTAACTATTCGGTCTGGTGGAGCAACGCCCTAGAGTGAAGCCTAGGTTGCTCGGAATGTAGAAATGACCATAACTTTCACACTGGTTGCAATTATTCGTTTTATACGACGGAAAAACTGTTGCATCTTTATCGTATTTTGTGCTTCTGGCGTTGACTTCTTAGGCTGTAACTATTCGATCTGGTGGAGCACCGCCCTGGAGTGAAACCTAGGTTCCCCGGAACGTAGAAATGACCACTACTATCACACTGGTAGCAAATTATTCCTGCTACACGATGGAAAAGCTGTTGTATTTTTATTGCATTTTATGCTTCGGGCATTGACTTCTAAGGCCCTAACTATTCAATCTGTTGGAGCAACGCCCTAGGGTGAAGCCTAGGTTGCCCGGAACGTAGAAATGACCACAACTTTCGCACTGGTTGCAATTATTCGTTTTATACGATGGAAAAGCTGTTGTATTTATATCGTATTTTATGCTTCTGGCGTTGACTTCTTAGGCCCTAACTATTCCATCTGGTGGAACAACGCCCCAGGGTGCAGTCTAGGTTGCCCGGAAAGTAGCAATGACCATAACTTTCACACTGGTAGCAATTATTCGTTTTATACGATGGAAAAACTATTCTATTTATTTTATATTTTATGCTTCGGGCGTTGACTTCTAAGACCCTAACTATTCGATCTGGTGGAGCAACGCCCTAGAGTGAAGCCTAGGTTGCCCGGTACGTAGAAATGACCATCACTATCAAACTGGTTGCAATTATTTGTTTTATACGATGGAAAAGCTGCTGTATTTATATCGTATTTTATGCTTCTGGCGTTGACTTCTTAGGCCCTAACTATTCCATCTGGTGGAACAACGCCCTAGGGTTTAGCCTAGGTTGCCCGGAAAGTAGAAATGACAATAACTTTCACACTGGTAACAATTACTCGTTTTATACGATGGAAAAACTGTTCTATTTATTTTGTATTTTATGCTTCGGGCGTTGACTTCTAAGGGCCTAACTATTCGATCTGGTCGGGCAACGCCCAAGAGTGAAGCCTAGGTTGCCCGGTACGTACGAATGACCATAAGTTTCATACTGGTTGCAATTATTCGTTTTATACGATGGAAAAGCTGTTGTATTTATATTGTATTTTATGCTTCTGGCGTTCACTTCTTAGGCACTAACTATTCGATCTGGTGGTACAACGCCCTAGGGTGAAGCCTAGGTTGCCCGGAACGTAGAAGTGACCATAACTTTTACACTGGCAGCAATTATTCGTTTTATACAATGGAAAAACCGTTCTATTTATTTTGTATTTTATGCTTCGTGCGTTGACTTCTAAGGCCCTAACTGTTTGATCTGGTGGATCGTCGCCGTAGAGTGAAGCCTAGTTTGCCCGGTACGTAGAATTGGCCATAAGTTCCATACTGGTTGCAATTATTCGTTTTATACGATGGAAAAACTGTTGTATTTATATTGTATTTTATGCTTCTGGCGTTCACTTCTTAGGCCCTAACTATACGATCTGGAGTTCCAACGCCCTAGGGTGAAGCCTAGGTTGCCCGGAACGTAGAAATGACCATAACTTTCACACTGGTTGCCATTATTCGTTTTATACGATGGAAAAACTGTTATATTTATATTGTATTTAAGCTTCTGGCGTTGACTTCTGAGGCCGTTGCTATTCGATGTGGTGGAAGAACGCCATAGAGTGAAGCCTAGGTAGCCCGGATCGTAGAAATGTCCATATCTTTCACACTGTTTGCAATTTTTCGTTTCATACGATGGAAAAACTGTTTTATTTATTTTGTATTTTATGCTTCCGGCGTTGACTTCTAAGGCCCTAACTATTTGATCTGGTGGAGCACCGCCCTAGAGTGAAGCCTAGGTTGCCCGGAACGTAGAAAAGACCATTACCTTCACACTGGTTGCAATTATTCGTTTTATACGATGGAAAAACTGATCTATTTATTTTGTATTTTATGCCTCTGGCGTTGACTTCTTAGGCCCTAACTGTTCGATCTGGTGGAACAACGTCCTAGGGTGAAGCCTAGGGTGCCCGGAAAGTAGAAATGACCATAACTTTCACACTGGTTGCAATTATTCGATTTATACGATGGAAAAGCTGTTGCACCTTTATTGTATATTATTCATCTGGGGTTGACTGCTAAGGCCGTAGCTATTAGATGTGGTGGAGCAACGCCCTAGAGTGACGCCTAGGCGGCCCGGAACGTAGAAATGACCATACCTTTCACACGGGTTGCAATTATTCCTGTTATAGGATGGAAAGGCTGTTGTATTTTTATTGTATTTTATACTTCAGGCGTTGACTTCTGAGGCCGTAGCTATCCGATGTGGTGGAAGAACGCCATACAATGAAGCCTAGGTTGCCCGGAACGTAGAAACGACCATAACTTTCACACTGGTTGCAATTATTTGTTTTATACGATGGAAAAGCTGTTGTATTTATATCGTATTTTATGCTTCTGGCGTTGACTTCTTAGGCCCTAACTATTCCATCTGGTGGAACAACGCCCTAGAGTAAAGCCCAGGTTGCACGGAACGTAGAAATGACCATAACTTTCACACTGGTAGCAATTATTCGTTTGATACAATGGAAAAACTGTTCTATTTATTTTGTATTTAATGCTTCGGGCGTTGACTTCTAAGGCCCTAACTATTCGATCAGGTGGAGCAACGCCCTAGAGTGAAGCCTAGGTTGCTCGAAATGTAGAAATGACCATAACTTTCACACTGGTTGCTATCATTCGTTTTATATGATGGAAAAACTGTTGTATTTATATTGTATTTTATGCTTCTGGCGTTCACTTCTTAGGCCCTAACTATTCGATCTGGCGGAACAACGGCCTAGGGTGAAGCCTAGGTTGCCTGGAACGTAGAAATGACCATACCTTTCACACGGGTTGCAATTATTCCTGTTATAGGATGGAAAGACTGTTGTATTTTTATTGTATTTTATACTTCAGGCGTTGACTTCTGAGGCCGTAGCTATCCGATGTGGTGGAAGAACGCCATACAGTGAAGCCTAGGTTGCCCGGAACGTAGAAACGACCATAACTTTCACACTGGTTGCTATTATTCGTTCTATACGATGGAAAAACTGTTGTATTTATATTGTATTTTATGCTTCCGTCGTTCACTTCTTAGGCCCTAACTATTCGATCTGGTGGAGCAACGGCCTAGGGTGAAGCCTAGGTGGCCCGGAACGTAGAAATGACCATAACTTTCATACTGGTTGCAATTATTCGTTTTATATGGTGGAAAAGCTGTTGTATTTATATCGTATTTTATGCTTCTGGCGTTGACTTCTTAGGCCCTAACTATTCCATCTGGTGGAACAACGCCCCAGGGTGCAGTCTAGGTTGCCCGGAAAGTAGAAATGACCATAACTTTCACACTGGTAGCAATTATTCGTTTTATACGATGGAAAAACTGTTCTATTTATTTTATATTTTATGCTTCGGGCGTTGACTTCTAAGGGCCTAACTATTCGATCTGGTCGGGCAACGCCCTAGAGTGAACCCTAGGTTGCCCGGTACGTACGAATGACCATAAGTTTCATACTGGTTGCAATTATTCGTTTTATACGATGGAAAAACTGTTGTATTTATATTGTATTTTATGATTCTGGCGTTCACTTCTTAGGCCCTAATTATTCGATCTGGTGGTACAACGCCCTAGGGTGAAGCCTAGGTTGCCCGGAACGTAGAAGTCACCATAACTTTTACACTGGCAGCAATTATTCGTTTTATACAATGGAAAAACCGTTCTATTTATTTTGTATTTTATGCTTCGTGCGTTGACTTCTAAGGCCCTAACTGTTTGATCTGGTGGAGCATCGCCGTAGAGTGAAGCCTAGTTTGCCCGGTACGTAGAATTGACCATAAGTTCCATACTGGTTGCAATTATTCGTTTTATACGATGGAAAAACTGTTGTATTTATATTGTATTTTATGCTTCTGGCGTTCACTTCTTAGGCCCTAACAATACGATCTGGAGGTCCAACGCCCTAGGGTGAAGCCTAGGTTGCCCGGAACGTAGAAATGACCATAACTTTCACACTGGTTGCCATTATTCGTTTTATACGATGGAAAAACTGTTATATTTATATTGTATTTAAGCTTCTGGCGTTGACTTCTGAGGCCGTTGCTATTCGATGTGGTGGAAGAACGCCATAGAGTGAAGCCTAGGTAGCCCGGATCGTAGAAATGTCCATATCTTTCACACTGTTTGCAATTTTTCGTTTCATACGATGGAAAAACTGTTTTATTTATTTTGTATTTTATGCTTCGGGCGTTGACTTCTAAGGCCCTAACTATTCGATCTGGTGTTGCAACGCCGTAGAGTGCAGCCTAGATTGCCCGGAACGTACAAATGACCATAACTTTCACACTGGTTGCTATCATTCGTTTTATATGATGGAAAAACTGTTGTATTTATTTTGTATTTTATGCTTCTGGCGTTCACTTCTTAGGCCCTAACTATTCGATCTGGTGGAACAACGGCCTAGGGTGAAGCCTAGGCTGCCCGGAACGTAGAAATGACAATAACTTTTACACTGGTAGCAATTATTCGTTTTATACAATGGAAAAAGTGTTCTATTTATTTTGTATTTAATGCTTCGGGCGTTGACTTCCAAGGCCCTAACTGTTTGATCTGGTGGAGCAACGCCCTAGAGTGAAGCCTAGGTTGCCTGGAACGTAGAAATGACCATACCTTTCACACGGGTTGCAATTATTCCTGTTACAGGATGGAAAGACTGTTGTATATTTATTGTATTTTATACTTCAGGCGTTGACTTCTGAGGCCGTAGCTATCCGATGTGGTGGAAGAACGCCATACAATGAAGCCTAGGTTGCCCGGAACGTAGAAACGACCATAACTTTCACACTGGTTGCAATTATTTGTTTTATACGATGGAAAAGCTGTTGTATTTATATCGTATTTTATGCTTCTGGCGTTGACTTCTTAGGCCCTAACTATTCCATCTGGTGGAACAACGCCCTAGAGTAAAGCCCAGGTTGCACGGAACGTAGAAATGACCATAACTTTCACACTGGTAGCAATTATTCGTTTGATACAATGGAAAAACTGTTCTATTTATTTTGTATTTAATGCTTCGGGCGTTGACTTCTAAGGCCCTAACTATTCGATCAGGTGGAGCAACGCCCTAGAGTGAAGCTTAGGTTGCTCGAAATGTAGAAATGACCATAACTTTCACACTGGTTGCTATCATTCGTTTTATATGATGGAAAAACTGTTGTATTTATATTGTATTTTATGCTTCTGGCGTTCACTTCTCAGGCCCTAACTATTCGATCTGGCGGAACAACGGCCTAGAGTGAAGCCTAGGTTGCCTGGAACGTAGAAATGACCATACCTTTCACACGGGTTGCAATTATTCCTGTTATAGGATGGAAAGACTGTTGTATTTTTATTGTATTTTATACTTCAGGCGTTGACTTCTGAGGCTGTAGCTATCCGATGTGGTGGAAGAACGCCATACAGTGAAGCCTAGGTTGCCCGGAACGTAGAAACGACCATAACTTTCACACTGGTTGCAATTATTTGTTTTATACGATGGAAAAGCTGTTGTATTTATATCGTATTTTATGCTTCTGGCGTTGACTTCTTAGGCCCTAACAATTCGATCTGGTGGAAAAACGACCTGGAGTGAGGCCTAGGTTGCCCGGAACGTAGAACTGACCATAACCTTTACACTGGTAGCAATTATTCGTTTTATACAATGGAAAAACTGTTCTATTTATTTTGTATTTTATGCTTCGGGCGTTGACTTCTAAGGCCCTAGCTGTTTGAACTGGTGGAGCAACGCCCTAGAGTGAAGCCTAGGTTGCCCGGAACGTAGACGTGACCATAACTTTCACACTGGTTGCTATTATTCGTTCTATACGATGGAAGAACTGTTGTATTTATATTGTATTTTATGCTGCTGGCGTTCACTTCTTAGGCCCTAACTATTCGACCCGGTGGAACAGCGCCCTGGGGTGAAGCCTAGGTTGCTCGGAATGTAGAAATGACCATAGCATTCACACTGGTTCAAATTATTCGTTTTATACGATGGAAAAACTGTTGTATTTATATTGTATTTTATGCTTCTGTCGTTCACTTCTTAGGCCCTAACTATTCGATCTGGTGGAGCAACGGCCTAGGGTGAAGCCTAGGTTGCCCGGAACGTAGAAATGGCCATAACTTTTACACTGGTAGCAATTATTCGTTTTATACAATGGAAAAACTGTTGTATTTATTTTGTATTTTATTCTTCTGGTGTTGACTTCTTAGGCCCTAACTATTCGATCTGGTGGAGCAACGGCCTAGGGTGAAGCCTAGGTTGCCCGGAACGTAGAAATGGCCATAACTTTTACACTGGTATCAATTATTCGTTTTATACAATGGAAAAACTGTTCTATTTATTTTGTATTTAATGCTTCGGGCGTTGACTTCTAAGGACCTAACTATTCGGTCTGGTGGAGCAACGCCCTAGAGTGAAGCCTAGGTTGCCCGGAACGTAGAAACGACCATAACTTTCACACTGGTTGCAATTATTTGTTTTATACGATGGAAAAGCTGTTGTATTTATATCGTATTTTATGCTTCTGGCGTTGAATTCTTAGGCCCTAACTATTCCATCTGGTGGAACAACGCCCTAGAGTAAAGCCCAGGTTGCACGGAACGTAGAAATGACCATAACTTTCACACTGGTAGCAATTATTCGTTTGATACAATGGAAAAACTGTTCTATTTATTTTGTATTTAATGCTTCGGGCGTTGACTTCTAAGGCCCTAACTATTCGATCAGGTGGAGCAACGCCCTAGAGTGAAGCTTAGGTTGCTCGAAATGTAGAAATGACCATAACTTTCACACTGGTTGCAATTATTCGTTTTATACGATGGAAAAAGTGTTGCATCTTTATCGTATTTTGTGCTTCTGGCGTTGACTTCTTAGGCCGTAACTATTCGATCTGGTGGAGCACCGCCCTGGAGTGAAACCTAGGTTGCCCAGAACGTAGAAATGACCACTACTATCACACTGGTTGCAAATTATTCCTGCTATACGATGGAAAAGCTGTTGTATTTTTATTGCATTTTATGCTTCGGGCATTGACTTCTAAGGACCTAACTATTCAATCTGTTGGAGCAACGCCCTAGGGTGAAGCCTAGGTTGCCCGGAACGTAGAAATGACCATAACTTTCACACTGGTTGCTATTATTCGTTTTATACGATGGAAAAGCCGTTATATTTATATTGTATTTTATGCTTCTGGCGTTGGCTTCTGAGGCCGTTGCTATTCGATGTGGTGGAAGAACGCCATAGAGTGAAGCCTAGGTAGCCCGGAACGTAGAAATGTCCATATCTTTCACACTGTTTGCAATTATTCATTTTATACGATGGCAAAGCTGTTGTATTTATATTGTATTTTATGCTTCTGGCGTTGACTTCTTAGGCCCTAACTATTCGATCGGGTGGAGCGATGCCTCAGAGTTAAGTCTAGGATGCCCGAAACGCCGAAATGATAATTTCTTTCACGCTTGTTGCAATTATTCCTGTTATTGGATGGAAAGACAGTTGTATTTTTATTGTATTTTATACTTCAGGCGCTGACTTCTGAGGCCGTAGCTATTCGATGTGGTGGAAGAACGCCATACAGTGAAGCCTAGGTTGCCCGGAACGTAGAAATGACCAGTACTTTCACACTGTTCGCAATTATTCCTTTTATACGATGGAAAAGCTGTTGTATTTATATCGTATTTAATGCTTCTGGCGTTGACTTCTAAGGACCTAACTATTCGGTCTGGTGGAGCAACGCCCTAGGGTGAAGCCTAGGTTGCTCGGAATGTAGAAATGACCATAACTTTCACACTGGTTGCAATTATTCGTTTTATACGACGGAAAAACTGTTGCATCTTTATCGTATTTTGTGCTTCTGGCGTTGACTTCTTAGGCCGTAACTATTCGATCCGGTGGAGCACCGCCCTGGAGTGAAACCTAGGTTGCCCGGAACGTAGAAATGACCACTACTATCACACTGGTAGCAAATTATTCCTGCTATACGATGGAAAAGCTGTTGTATTTTTATTGCATTTTATACTTCGGGCATTGACTTCTAAGGCTCTAACTATTCAATCTGTTGGAGCAACGCCCTAGGGTGAAGCCTAGGTTGCCCGGAACGTAGAAATGACCATAACTTTCACACTGGTAGCAATTATTCGTTTTATACGATGGAAAAACTGTTCTATTTATTTTTTATTTTATGCTTCGGGCGTTGACTTCTAAGACCCTAACTATTCGATCTGGTGGAGCAACGCCCTAGAGTGAAGCCTAGGTTGCCCGGTACGTAGAAATGACCATCACTATCAAACTGGTTGCAATTATTTGTTTTATACGATGGAAAAGCTGTTGTATTTATATCGTATTTTATGCTTCTGGCGTTGACTTCTTTGGCCCTAACTATTCCATCTGGTGGAACAACGCCCTAGGGTGAAGCCTAGGTTGCCCGGAACGTAGAAGTGACCATAACTTTTACACTGGCAGCAATTATTCGTTTTATACAATGGAAAAACCGTTCTATTTATTTTGTATTTTATGCTTCGGGCGTTGACTTCTAAGGCCCTAACTGTTTGATCTTGTGGAGCACCGCCCTAGAGTGAAGCCTAGGTTGCCCGGAACGTAGAAATGACCATAACTTTTACACTGGTATCAATTATTCGTTTTATACAATGGAAAAACTGTTCTATTTATTTTGTATTTAATGCTTCGGGCGTTGACTTCTAAGGACCTAACTATTCGGTCTGGTGGAGCAACGCCCTAGAGTGAAGCCTAGGTTGCTCGGAATGTGGAAATGACCACAACTTTCACACTGGTTGCAATTATTCGTTTTATACGATGGAAAAAATGTTGCATCTTCATCGTATTTTGTGCTTCTGGCCTTGACTTCTTACGCCGTAACTATTCGATCTGGTGGAGCACCGCCCTGGAGTGAAACCTAGGTTGCCCGGAACGTAGAAATGACCACTACTATCACACTGGTTGCAAATTATTCCTGCTATACGATGGAAAAGCTGTTGTATTTTTATTGCATTTTATGCTTCGGGCATTGACTTCTAAGGACCTAACTATTCAATCTGTTGGAGCAACGCCCTAGGGTGAAGCCTAGGTTTCCCGGAACGTAGAGATGGCCATAACTTTCACACTGGTTGCTATTATTCGTTTTATACGATGGAAAAACTGTTGTATTTATATTGTATTATATGCTTCTGGCGTTGACTTTTAATGCACTAACTATTCGATCTGGCGGAGCAACGCCCTAGAGTGAAGCCGAGGTTTCCCGGAACGTAGAAATGACCGTCACTTTCAAACTGGTTGCAATTATTCGTTTTAAACGATGGAAAAACTGTTGTGTTTATATTGTATTTATGCTTCTGGAATTGACTTCTAAGGCCCTCACTATTCTATCTGGTGGATCAACGCCCTAGAGTGAAGCCTAGGTTGCTCGGAATGTAGAAATGACCATAACATTCACACTGGTTGAAATTATTCGTTTTACACGATGGAAAAACTGTTGTATTTATATTGTATTTTATGCTGCTGGCGTTCACTTCTTAGTCCCTAACTATTCGATCTGGTGGAACAACGCCCTGTGGTGAAGCCTAGGTTGCCCGGAACGTAGAACAGACCATAACTTTTACACTGGTAGCAATTATTCGTTTTATACAATGGAAAAACTGTTCTATTTATTTTGTATTTTATGCTTCGGGCGTTGACTTCTAAGGCCCTAGCTGTTTGAACTGGTGGAGCAACGCCCTAGAGTGAAGCCTAGGTTGCCCGGAACGTAGAAGTGACCATAACTTTCACACTGGTTGCTATTATTCGTTCTATACGAAGGAAAAACTGTTGTATTTATATTCTATTTTATGCTTCTGTCGTTCACTTCTTAGGCCCTAACTATTCGATCTGGTGGAGCAACGGCCTAGGGTGAAGCCTAGGTTGCCCGGAACGTAGAAATGGCCATAACTTTTACACTGGTAGCAATTATTCGTTTTATACAATGGAAAAACTGTTGTATTTATTTTGTATTTTATTCTTCTGGTGTTGACTTCTTAGGCCCTAACTATTCGATCTGGTGGAACAACGCCCTAGAGTGAAGCCTAGGTTGCCTGGAACGTAGAAATGACCATACCTTTCACACGGGTTGCAATTATTCCTGTTATAGGATGGAAAGACTGTTGTATTTTTATTGTATTTTATACTTCAGGCGTTGACTTCTGAGGCCGTAGCTATCCGATGTGGTGGAAGAACGCCATACAATGAAGCCTAGGTTGCCCGGAACGTAGAAATGACCATAACTTTTACACTGGTATCAATTATTCGTTTTATACAATGGAAAAACTGTTCTATTTATTTTGTATTTAATGCTTCGGGCGTTGACTTCTAAGGCCCTAACTGTTTGATCTGGTGGAGCAACGCACTAGAGTGAAGCCTATGTTGCCCGGAACGTAGAAATGATCATAACTTTCACACTGGTTGCTATGATTCGTTTTATACGATCGAGAAACTGTTATATTTATATTGTATTTTATGCTTCTGGCGTTGACTTCTGAGGCCGTTGCTATTCGATGTGGTGGAAGAACGCCATAGAGTGAAGCCTAGGTAGCCGGGAACATAGAAATGACCATTACTTTCACACTGTTTGCAATTATTCCTTTTATACGATGGAAAAGCTGTTGTATTTATATCGTATTTTATGCTTCTGGCGTTGACTTCTAAGGACCTAACTATTCGGTCTGGTGGAGCAACGCCCTAGAGTGAAGCCTAGGTTGCTCGGAATGTGGAAATGACCACAACTTTCACACTGGTTGCAATTATTCGTTTTATACGATGGAAAAAATGTTGCACCTTTATCGTATTTTGTGCTTCTGGCGTTGACTTCTTAGGCCGTAACTATTCGATCTGGTGGAGCACCGCCCTGGAGTGAAACCTAGGTTGCCCGGAACGTAGAAATGACCACTACTATCACACTGGTTGCAAATTATTCCTGCTATACGATGGAAAAGCTGTTGTATTTTTATTGCATTTTATGCTTCGGGCATTGACTTCTAAGGACCTAACTATTCAATCTGTTGGAGCAACGCCCTAGGGTGAAGCCTAGGTTGCCCGGAACGTAGAGATGACCATAACTTTCACACTGGTTGCTATTATTCGATTTATACGATGGAAAAACTGTTGTATTTATATTGTATTATATGCTTCTGGCGTTGACTTTTAATGCACTATCTATTCGATCTGGCGGAGCAACGCCCTAGAGTGAAGCCGAGGTTTCCCGGAACGTAGAAATGACCGTCACTTTCAAACTGGTTGCAATTATTCGTTTTAAACGATGGAAAAGCTGTTGTGTTTATATTGTATTTTATGCTTCTGGCGTTGACTTCTAAGGCCCTCACTATTCTATCTGGTGGAACAACGCCCTGTGGTGAAGCCTAGGTTGCCCGGAAAGTAGAAATGACCATAACTTTCATACTGGTTGCAATTATTCGTTTTATATCATGGAAAAACTGTTGTATTCATATTGTATTATATGCTTCAGGCGTTGACTTCTGAGGCCGTAGCTATTCGATGTGGTGGAAGAACGCCACAGTGTGAAGCCTAGGTTGCCCGGAACGTAGAAATGACCATAACTTTCATACTGGTCGCAATTATTCGTTTTATATGATGGAAGAACTGTTGTATTTATATTGTATTTTATGCTGCTGGCGTTCACTTCTTAGGCCCTAACTATTCGACCCGGTGGAACAGCGCCCTGGGGTGAAGCCTAGGTTGCTCGGAATGTAGAAATGACCATAACATTCACACTGGTTGAAATTATTCGTTTTATACGATGGAAAAACTGTTGTATTTATATTGTATTTTATGCTTCTGGCGTTCACTTCTTAGGCCCTAACTATACGATCTGGTGGTACAACGCCCTAGGGTGAAGCCTAGGTTGCCCGGAACGTAGAAGTGACCATAACTTTTACACTGGCAGCAATTATTCGTTTTATACAATGGAAAAACCGTTCTATTTATTTTGTATTTTATGCTTCGGGCGTTGACTTCTAAGGCCCTAACTGTTTGATCTTGTGGAGCACCGCCCTAGAGTGAAGCCTAGGTTGCCGGGAACGTAGAAATGACCATAACTTTTACACTGGTATCAATTATTCGTTTTATACAATGGAAAAACTGTTCTATTTATTTTGTATTTAATGCTTCGGGCGTTGACTTCTAAGGACCTAACTATTCGGTCTGGTGGAGCAACGCCCTAGAGTGAAGCCTAGGTTGCTCGGAATGTGGAAATGACCACAACTTTCACTCTGGTTGTAATTATTCGTTTTATACGATGGAAAAAATGTTGCATCTTTATCGTATTTTGTGCTTCTGGCCTTGACTTCTTACGCCGTAACTATTCGATCTGGTGGAGCACCGCCCTGGAGTGAAACCTAGGTTGCCCGGAACGTAGAAGTGACCACTACTATCACACTGGTTGCAAATTATTCCTGCTATACGATGGAAAAGCTGTTGTATTTTTATTGCATTTTATGCTTCGGGCATTGACTTCTAAGGACCTAACTATTCAATCTGTTGGAGCAACGCCCTAGGGTGAAGCCTAGGTTTCCCGGAACGTAGAGATGACCATAACTTTCACACTGGTTGCTATTATTCGTTTTATACGATGGAAATAATGTTGCATCTTTATCGTACTTTGTGCTTCTGGCGTTGACTTCTTAGGCCGTAACTATTCGATCTGGTGGAGCACCGCCCTGGAGTGAAACCTAGGTTGCCCCGAACGTAGAAATGACCACTACTATCACACTGGTTGCAAATTATTCCTGCTATACGATGGAAAAGCTGTTGTATTTTTATTGCATTTTATGCTTCGGGCATTGACTTCTAAGGACCTAACTATTCAATCTGTTGGAGCAACGCCCTAGGGTGAAGCCTAGGTTGCCGGGAACGTAGAGATGGCCATAACTTTCACACTGGTTGCTATTATTCGTTTTATACGATGGAAAAACTGTTGTATTTATATTGTATTATATGCTTCTGGCGTTGACTTTTAATGCACTAACTATTCGATCTGGCGGAGCAACGCCCTAGAGTGAAGCCGAGGTTTCCCGGAACGTAGAAATGACCGTCACTTTCAAACTGGTTGCAATTATTCGTTTTAAACGATGGAAAAACTGTTGTGTTTATATTGTATTTATGCTTCTGGCGTTGACTTCTAAGGCCCTCACTATTCTATCTGGTGGATCAACGCCCTAGAGTGAAGCCTAGGTTGCTCGGAATGTAGAAATGACCATAACATTCACACTGGTTGAAATTATTCGTTTTACACGATGGAAAAACTGTTGTATTTATATTGTATTTTATGCTGCTGGCGTTCACTTCTTAGTCCCTAACTATTCGATCTGGTGGAACAACGCCCTGTGGTGAAGCCTAGGTTGCCCGGAACGTAGAACAGACCATAACTTTTACACTGGTAGCAATTATTCGTTTTATACAATGGAAAAACTGTTCTATTTATTTTGTATTTTATGCTTCGGGCGTTGACTTCTAAGGCCCTAGCTGTTTGAACTGGTGGAGCAACGCCCTAGAGTGAAGCCTAGGTTGCCCGGAACGTAGAAGTGACCATAACTTTCACACTGGTTGCTATTATTCGTTCTATACGATGGAAAAACTGTTGTATTTATATTGTATTTTATGCTTCTGTCGTTCACTTCTTAGGCCCTAACTATTCGATCTGGTGGAGCAACGGCCTAGGGTGAAGCCTAGGTTGCCCGGAACGTAGAAATGGCCATAACTTTTACACTGGTAGCAATTATTCGTTTTATACAATGGAAAAACTGTTGTATTTATTTTGTATTTTATTCTTCTGGTGTTGACTTCTTAGGCCCTAACTATTCGATCTGGTGGAGCAACGGCCTAGGGTGAAGCCTAGGTTGCCCGGAACGTAGAAATGGCCATAACTTTTACACTGGTATCAATTATTCGTTTTATACAATGGTAAAACTGTTCTATTTATTTTGTATTTAATGCTTCGGGCGTTGACTTCTAAGGACCTAACTATTCGGTCTGGTGGAGCAACGCCCTAGAGTGAAGCCTAGGTTTCTCGGAATGTGGAAATGACCACAACTTTCACACTGGTAGCAATTATTCGTTTTATACGATGGAAAAGCTGTTGTATTTATATCGTATTTAATGCTTCTGGCGTTGACTTCTAAGGACCTAACTATTCGGTCTGGTGGAGCAACGCCCTAGAGTGAAGCCTAGGTTGCTCGGAATGTAGAAATGACCATAACTTTCACACTGGTTGCAATTATTCGTTTTATACGACGGAAAAACTGTTGCATCTTTATCGTATTTTGTGCTTCTGGCGTTGACTTCTTAGGCCGTAACTATTCGATCTGGTGGAGCACCGCCCTGGAGTGAAACCTAGGTTGCCCGGAACGTAGAAATGACCACTACTATCACACTGGTAGCAAATTATTCCTGCTATACGATGGAAAAGCTGTTGTATTTTTATTGCATTTTATGCTTCGGGCATTGACTTCTAAGGCTCTAACTATTCAATCTGTTGGAGCAACGCCCTAGGGTGAAGCCTAGGTTGCCCGGAACGTAGAAATGACCATAACTTTCACACTGGTAGCAATTATTCGTTTTATACGATGGAAAAACTGTTCTATTTATTTTATATTTTATGCTTCGGGCGTTGACTTCTAAGACCCTAACTATTCGATCTGGTGGAGCAACGCCCTAGAGTGAAGCCTAGGTTGCCCGGTACGTAGAAATGACCATCACTATCAAACTGGTTGCAATTATTTGTTTTATACGATGGAAAAGCTGTTGTATTTATATCGTATTTTATGCTTCTGGCGTTGACTTCTTTGGCCCTAACTATTCCATCTGATGGAACAACGCCCTAGGGTGAAGCCTAGGTTGCCCGGAAAGTAAAAATGACCATAACTTTCACACTGGTAAAAATTATTCGTTTTATACGATGGAAAAACTGTTCTATTTATTTTGTATTTTATGCTTCGGGCGTTGACTTCTAAGGACCTAACTATTCGGTCTGGTGGAGCAACGCCCTAGAGTGAAGCCTAGGTTGCTCGGAATGTGGAAATGACCACAACTTTCACACTGGTTGCAATTATTCGTTTTATACGATGGAAAAAATGTTGCATCTTTATCGTATTTTGTGCTTCTGGCCTTGACTTCTTACGCCGTAACTATTCGATCTGGTGGAGCACCGCCCTGGAGTGAAACCTAGGTTGCCCGAACGTAGAAATGACCACTACTATCACACTGGTTGCAAATTATTCCTGCTATACGATGGAAAAGCTGTTGTATTTTTATTGCATTTTATGCTTCGGGCATTGACTTCTAAGGACCTAACTATTCAATCTGTTGGAGCAACGCCCTAGGGTGAAGCCTAGGTTGCCCGGAACGTAGAGATGGCCATAACTTTCACACTGGTTGCTATTATTCGTTTTATACGATGGAAAATCTGTTGTATTTATATTGTATTATATGCTTCTGGCGTTGACTTTTAATGCACTAATTATTCGATCTGGCGGAGCAACGCCCTAGAGTGAAGCCGAGGTTTCCCGGAACGTAGAAATGACCGTCACTTTCAAACTGGTTGCAATTATTCGTTTTAAACGATGGAAAAACTGTTGTGTTTATATTGTATTTTATCCTTCTGGCGTTGACTTCTAAGGCCCTCACAATTCTATCTGGTGGATCAACGCCCTAGAGTGAAGCCTAGGTTGCTCGGAATGTAGAAATGACCATAACATTCACACTGGTTGAAATTATTCGTTTTACACGATGGAAAAACTGTTGTATTTATATTGTATTTTATGCTGCTGGCGTTCACTTCTTAGGCCCTAACTATTCGATCTGGTGGAACAACGCCCTGTGGTGAAGCCTAGGTTGCCCGGAACGTAGAACTGACCATAACTTTTACACTGGTAGCAATTATTCGTTTTATACAATGGAAAAACTGTTCTATTTATTTTGTATTTTATGCTTCGGGCGTTGACTTCTAAGGCCCTAGCTGTTTGAACTGGTGGAGCAACGCCCTAGAGTGAAGCCTAGGTTGCACGGAACGTAGAAGTGACCATAACTTTCACACTGGTTGCTATTATTCGTTCTATACGATGGAAAAACTGTTGTATTTATATTGTATTTTATGCTTCTGTCGTTCACTTCTTAGGCCCTAACTATTCGATCTGGTGGAGCAACGGCCTAGGGTGAAGCCGAGGTTGCCCGGAACGTAGAAATGGCCATAACTTTTACACTGGCAGCAATTATTCGTTTTATACAATGGAAAAACCGTTCTATTTATTTTGTATTTTATGCTTCGGGCGTTGACTTCTAAGGCCCTAACTGTTTGATCTTGTGGAGCACCGCCCTAGAGTGAAGCCTAGGTTGCCCGGAACGTAGAAATGACCATAACTTTCACACTGGTTGCTATTATTCGTTTTATACGATGGAAAAGCCGTTATATTTATATTGTATTTTATGCTTCTGGCGTTGGCTTCTGAGGCCGTTGCTATTCGATGTGGTGGAAGAACGCCATAGAGTGAAGCCTAGGTAGCCCGGAACGTAGAAATGTCCATATCTTTCACACTGTTTGCAATTATTCATTTTATACGATGGCAAAGCTGTTGTATTTATATTGTATTTTATGCTTCTGGCGTTGACTTCTTAGGCCCTAACTATTCGATCGGGTGGAGCGATGCCTCAGAGTTAAGTCTAGGATGCCCGAAATGCCGAAATGATAATTTCTTTCACGCTTGTTGCAATTATTCCTGTTATTGGATGGAAAGACAGTTGTATTTTTATTGTATTTTATACTTCAGGCGCTGACTTCTGAGGCCGTAGCTATTCGATGTGGTGGAAGAACGCCATACAGTGAAGCCTAGGTTGCCCGGAACGTAGAAATGACCATTACTTTCACACTGTTCGCAATTATTCCTTTTATACGATGGAAAAGCTGTTGTATTTATATCGTATTTAATGCTTCTGGCGTTGACTTCTAAGGACCTAACTATTCGGTCTGGTGGAGCAACGCCCTAGAGTGAAGCCTAGGTTGCTCGGAATGTAGAAATGACCATAACTTTCACACTGGTTGCAATTATTCGTTTTATACGACGAAAAAACTGTTGCATCTTTATCGTATTTTGTGCTTCTGGCGTTGACTTCTTAGGCCGTAACTATTCGATCTGGTGGAGCACCGCCCTGGAGTGAAACCTAGGTTGCCCGGAACGTAGAAATGACCACTACTATCACACTGGTAGCAAATTATTCCTGCTATACGATGGAAAAGCTGTTGTATTTTTATTGCATTTTATGCTTCGGGCATTGACTTCTAAGGACCTAACTATTCAATCTGTTGGAGCAACGCCCTAGGGTGAAGCCTAGGTTGCCCGGAACGTAGAGATGGCCATAACTTTCACACTGGTTGCTATTATTGGTTTTATACGATGGAAAAACTGTTGTATTTATATTGTATTATATGCTTCTGGCGTTGACTTTTAATGCACTAACTATTCGATCTGGCGGAGCAACGCCCTAGAGTGAAGCCGAGGTTTCCCGGAACGTAGAAATGACCGTCACTTTCAAACTGGTTGCAATTATTCGTTTTAAACGATGGAAAAACTGATGTGTTTATATTGTATTTTATGCTTCTCGCGTTGACTTCTAAGGCCCTCACTATTCTATCTGGTGGATCAACGCCCTAGAGTGAAGCCTAGGTTGCTCGGAATGTAGAAATGACCATAACATTCACACTGGTTGAAATTATTCGTTTTACACGATGGAAAAACTGTTGTATTTATATTGTATTTTATGCTGCTGGCGTTCACTTCTTAGGCCCTAACTATTCGATCTGGTGGAACAACGCCCTGTGGTGAAGCCTAGGTTGCCCGGAACGTAGAACTGACCATAACTTTTACACTGGTAGCAATTATTCGTTTTATACAATGGAAAAACTGTTCTATTTATTTTGTATTTTATGCTTCGGGCGTTGACTTCTAAGGCCCTAGCTGTTTGAACTGGTGGAGCAACGCCCTAGAGTGAAGCCTAGGTTGCCCGGAACGTAGAAGTGACCATAACTTTCACACTGGTTGCTATTATTCGTTCTATACGATGGAAAAACTGTTGTATTTATATTCTATTTTATGCTTCTGTCGTTCACTTCTTAGGCCCTAACTATTCGATCTGGTGGAGCAACGGCCTAGGGTGAAGCCTAGGTTGCCCGGAACGTAGAAATGGCCATAACTTTTACACTGGTAGCAATTATTCGTTTATACAATGGAAAAACTGTTGTATTTATTTTGTATTTTATTCTTCTGGTGTTGACTTCTTAGGCCCTAACTATTCGATCTGGTGGAACAACGCCCTAGAGTGAAGCCTAGGTTGCCCGGAACGTAGAAATGACCATAACTTTCACACTGGTTGCTATTATTCGTTTTATACGATGGAAAAGCCGTTATATTTATATTGTATTTTATGCTTCTGGCGTTGGCTTCTGAGGCCGTTGCTATTCGATGTGGTGGAAGAACGCCATAGAGTGAAGCCTAGGTAGCCCGGAACGTAGAAATGTCCATATCTTTCACACTGTTTGCAATTATTCATTTTATACGATGGCAAAGCTGTTGTATTTATATTGTATTTTATGCTTCTGGCGTTGACTTCTTAGGCCCTAACTATTCGATCGGGTGGAGCGATGCCTCAGAGTTAAGTCTAGGATGCCCGAAACGCCGAAATGATAATTTCTTTCACGCTTGTTGCAATTATTCCTGTTATTGGATGGAAAGACAGTTGTATTTTTATTGTATTTTATACTTCAGGCGCTGACTTCTGAGGCCGTAGCTATTCGATGTGGTGGAAGAACGCCATACAGTGAAGCCTAGGTTGCTCGGAATGTAGAAATGACCATAACTTTCACACTGGTTGCAATTATTCGTTTTATACGACGGAAAAACTGTTGCATCTTTATCGTATTTTGTGCTTCTGGCGTTGACTTCTTAGGCCGTAACTATTCGATCTGGTGGAGCACCGCCCTGGAGTGAAACCTAGGTTGCCCGGAACGTAGAAATGACCACTACTATCACACTGGTAGCAAATTATTCCTGCTATACGATGGAAAAGCTGTTGTATTTTTATTGCATTTTATGCTTCGGGCATTGACTTCTAAGGCTCTAACTATTCAATCTGTTGGAGCAACGCCCTAGGGTGAAGCCTAGGTTGCCCGGAACGTAGAAATGACCATAACTTTCACACTGGTAGCAATTATTCGTTTTATACGATGGAAAAACTGTTCTATTTATTTTATATTTTATGCTTCGGGCGTTGACTTCTAAGACCCTAACTATTCGATCTGGTGGAGCAACGCCCTAGAGTGAAGCCTAGGTTGCCCGGTACGTAGAAATGACCATCACTATCAAACTGGTTGCAATTATTTGTTTTATACGATGGAAAAGCTGTTGTATTTATATCGTATTTTATGCTTCTGGCGTTGACTTCTTTGGCCCTAACTATTCCATCTGATGGAACAACGCCCTAGGGTGAAGCCTAGGTTGCCCGGAAAGTAAAAATGACCATAACTTTCACACTGGTAAAAATTATTCGTTTTATACGATGGAAAAACTGTTCTATTTATTTTGTATTTTATGCTTCGGGCGTTGACTTCTAAGCGCCTAACTATTCGATCTGGTAGGGCAACGCCCTAGAGTGAAGCCTAGGTTGCCCGGTACGTAGGAATGACCATAAGTTTCATACTGGTTGCAATTATTCGTTTTATACGATGGAAAAACTGTTGTATTTATATTGTATTTTATGCTTCTGGCGTTCACTTCTTAGGCCCTAACTATACGATCTGGTGGTACAACGCCCTAGGGTGAAGCCTAGGTTGCCCGGAACGTAGAAGTGACCATAACTTTTACACTGGCAGCAATTATTCGTTTTATACAATGGAAAAACCGTTCTATTTATTTTGTATTTTATGCTTCGGGCGTTGACTTCGAAGGCCCTAACTGTTTGATCTTGTGGAGCACCGCCCTAGAGTGAAGCCTAGGTTGCCCGGAACGTAGAAATGACCATAACTTTTACACTGGTATCAATTATTCGTTTTATACAATGGAAAAACTGTTCTATTTATTTTGTATTTAATGCTTCGGGCGTTGACTTCTAAGGACCTAACTATTCGGTCTGGTGGAGCAACGCCCTAGAGTGAAGCCTAGGTTGCTCGGAATGTGGAAATGACCACAACTTTCACACTGGTTGCAATTATTCGTTTTATACGATGGAAAAAATGTTGCATCTTTATCGTATTTTGTGCTTCTGGCCTTGACTTCTTACGCCGTAACTATTCGATCTGGTGGAGCACCGCCCTGGAGTGAAACCTAGGTTGCCGGAACGTAGAAATGACCACTACTATCACACTGGTTGCAAATTATTCCTGCTATACGATGGAAAAGCTGTTGTATTTTTATTGCATTTTATGCTTCGGGCATTGACTTCTAAGGACCTAACTATTCAATCTGTTGGAGCAACGCCCTAGGGTGAAGCCTAGGTTGCCCGGAACGTAGAGATGGCCATAACTTTCACACTGGTTGCTATTATTCGTTTTATACGATGGAAAATCTGTTGTATTTATATTGTATTATATGCTTCTGGCGTTGACTTTTAATGCACTAACTATTCGATCTGGCGGAGCAACGTCCTAGAGTGAAGCCGAGGTTTTCCGGAACGTAGAAATGACCGTCACTTTCAAACTGGTTGCAATTATTCGTTTTAAACGATGGAAAAACTGTTGTGTTTATATTGTATTTTATGCTTCTGGCGTTGACTTCTAAGGCCCTCACAATTCTATCTGGTGGATCAACGCCCTAGAGTGAAGCCTAGGTTGCTCGGAATGTAGAAATGACCATAACATTCACACTGGTTGAAATTATTCGTTTTACACGATGGAAAAACTGTTGTATTTATATTGTATTTTATGCTGCTGGCGTTCACTTCTTAGGCCCTAACTATTCGATCTGGTGGAACAACGCCCTGTGGTGAAGCCTAGGTTGCCCGGAACGTAGAACTGACCATAACTTTTACACTGGTAGCAATTATTCGTTTTATACAATGGAAAAACTGTTCTATTTATTTTGTATTTTATGCTTCGGGCGTTGACTTCTAAGGCCCTAGCTGTTTGAACTGGTGGAGCAACGCCCTAGAGTGAAGCCTAGGTTGCCCGGAACGTAGAAGTGACCATAACTTTCACACTGGTTGCTATTATTCGTTCTATACGATGGAAAAACTGTTGTATTTATATTGTATTTTATGCTTCTGTCGTTCACTTCTTAGGCCCTAACTATTCGATCTGGTGGAGCAACGGCCTACGGTGAAGCCGAGGTTGCCCGGAACGTAGAAATGGCCATAACTTTTACACTGGCAGCAATTATTCGTTTTATACAATGGAAAAACCGTTCTATTTATTTTGTATTTTATGCTTCGGGCGTTGACTTCTAAGGCCCTAACTGTTTGATCTTGTGGAGCACCGCCCTAGAGTGAAGCCTAGGTTGCCCGGAACGTAGAAATGACCATAGCTTTTACACTGGTATCAATTATTCGTTTTATACAATGGAAAAACTGTTCTATTTATTTTGTATTTAATGCTTCGGGCGTTGACTTCTAAGGACCTAACTATTCGGTCTGGTGGAGCAACGCCCTAGAGTGAAGCCTAGGTTGCTCGGAATGTGGAAATGACCACAACTTTCACACTGGTTGCAATTATTCGTTTTATACGATGGAAAAAATGTTGCATCTTTATCGTATTTTGTGCTTCTGGCCTTGACTTCTTACGCCGTAACTATTCGATCTGGTGGAGCACCGCCCTGGAGTGAAACCTAGGTTGCCCGGAACGTAGAAATGACCACTACTATCACACTGGTTGCAAATTATTCCTGCTATACGATGGAAAAGCTGTTGTATTTTTATTGCATTTTATGCTTCGGGCATTGACTTCTAAGGACCTAACTATTCAATCTGTTGGAGCAACGCCCTAGGGTGAAGCCTAGGTTTCCCGGAACGTAGAGATGACCATAACTTTCACACTGGTTGCCATTATTCGTTTTATACGATGGAAAAAATGTTGCATCTTTATCGTATTTTGTGCTTCTGGCGTTGACTTCTTAGGCCGTAACTATTCGATCTGGTGGAGCACCGCCCTGGAGTGAAACCTAGGTTGCCCCGAACGTAGAAATGACCACTACTATCACACTGGTTGCAAATTATTCCTGCTATACGATGGAAAAGCTGTTGTATTTTTATTGCATTTTATGCTTCGGGCATTGACTTCTAAGGACCTAACTATTCAATCTGTTGGAGCAACGCCCTAGGGTGAAGCCTAGGTTGCCCGGAACGTAGAGATGGCCATAACTTTCACACTGGTTGCTATTATTCGTTTTATACGATGGAAAATCTGTTGTATTTATATTGTATTATATGCTTCTGGCGTTGACTTTTAATGCACTAACTATTCGATCTGGCGGAGCAACGCCCTAGAGTGAAGCCGAGGTTTCCCGGAACGTAGAAATGACCGTCACTTTCAAACTGGTTGCAATTATTCGTTTTAAACGATGGAAAACCTGTTGTGTTTATATTGTATTTTATGCTTCTGGCGTTAACTTCTAAGGCCCTCACAATTCTATCTGGTGGATCAACGCCCTAGAGTGAAGCCTAGGTTGCTCGGAATGTAGAAATGACCATAACATTCACACTGGTTGAAATTATTCGTTTTACACGATGGAAAAACTGTTGTATTTATATTGTATTTTATGCTGCTGGCGTTCACTTCTTAGGCCCTAACTATTCGATCTGGTGGAACAACGCCCTGTGGTGAAGCCTAGGTTGCCCGGAACGTAGAACTGACCATAACTTTTACACTGGTAGCAATTATTCGTTTTATACAATGGAAAAACTGTTCTATTTATTTTGTATTTTATGCTTCGGGCGTTGACTTCTAAGGCCCTAGCTGTTTGAACTGGTGGAGCAACGCCCTAGAGTGAAGCCTAGGTTGCCCGGAACGTAGAAGTGACCATAACTTTCACACTGGTTGCTATTATTCGTTCTATACGATGGAAAAACTGTTGTATTTATATTGTATTTTATGCTTCTGTCGTTCACTTCTTAGGCCCTAACTATTCGATCTGGTGGAGCAACGGCCTAGGGTGAAGCCGAGGTTGCCCGGAACGTAGAAATGGCCATAACTTTTACACTGGTAGCAATTATTCGTTTTATACAATGGAAAAACTGTTGTATTTATTTTGTATTTTATTCTTCTGGTGTTGACTTCTTAGGCCCTAACTATTCGATCTGGTGGAACAACGCCCTAGAGTGAAGCCTAGGTTGCCCGGAACGTAGAAATGACCATAACTTTCACACTGGTTGCTATTATTCGTTTTATACGATGGAAAAGCCGTTATATTTATATTGTATTTTATGCTTCTGGCGTTGGCTTCTGAGGCCGTTGCTATTCGATGTGGTGGAAGAACGCCATAGAGTGAAGCCTAGGTAGCCCGGAACGTAGAAATGTCCATATCTTTCACACTGTTTGCAATTATTCATTTTATACGATGGCAAAGCTGTTGTATTTATATTGTATTTTATGCTTCTGGCGTTGACTTCTTAGGCCCTAACTATTCGATCGGGTGGAGCGATGCCTCAGAGTTAAGTCTAGGATGCCCGAAATGCCGAAATGATAATTTCTTTCACGCTTGTTGCAATTATTCCTGTTATTGGATGGAAAGACAGTTGTATTTTTATTGTATTTTATACTTCAGGCGCTGACTTCTGAGGCCGTAGCTATTCGATGTGGTGGAAGAACGCCATACAGTGAAGCCTAGGTTGCCCGGAACGTAGAAATGACCATTACTTTCACACTGTTCGCAATTATTCCTGCTATACGATGGAAAAGCTGTTGTATTTTTATTGCATTTTATGCTTCGGGCATTGACTTCTAAGGCTCTAACTATTCAATCTGTTGGAGCAACGCCCTAGGGTGAAGCCTAGGTTGCCCGGAACGTAGAAATGACCATAACTTTCACACAGGTAGCAATTATTCGTTTTATACGATGGAAAAACTGTTCTATTTATTTTATATTTTATGCTTCGGGCGTTGACTTCTAAGACCCTAACTATTCCATCTGGTGGAGCAACGCCCTAGAGTGAAGCCTAGGTTGCCCGGTACGTAGGAATGACCATAAGTTTCATACTGGTTGCAATTATTCGTTTTATACTATGGAAAAACTGTTGTATTTATATTGTATTTTATGCTTCTGGCGTTCACTTCTTAGGCCCCAACTATACGATCTGGTTGTACAACGCCCTAGGGTGAAGCCTAGGTTGCCCGGAACGTAGAAGTGACCATAACTTTTACACTGGCAGCAATTATTCGTTTTATACAATGAAAAAACCGTTCTATTTATTTTGTATTTTATGCTTCGGGCGTTGACTTCTAAGGCCCTAACTGTTTGATCTTGTGGAGCACCGCCCTAGAGTGAAGCCTAGGTTGCCCGGAACGTAGAAATGACCATAACTTTTACACTGGTATCAATTATTCGTTTTATACAATGGAAAAACTGTTCTATTTATTTTGTATTTAATGCTTCGGGCGTTGACTTCTAAGGACCTAACTATTCGGTCTGGTGGAGCAACGCCCTAGAGTGAAGCCTAGGTTGCTCGGAATGTGGAAATGACCACAACTTTCACACTGGTTGCAATTATTCGTTTTATACGATGGAAAAAATGTTGCATCTTTATCGTATTTTGTGCTTCTGGCGTTGACTTCTTAGGCCGTAACTATTCGATCTGGTGGAGCACCGCCCTGGAGTGAAACCTAGGTTGCCCGGAACGTAGAAATGACCACTACTATCACACTGGTAGCAAATTATTCCTGCTATACGATGGAAAAGCTGTTGTATTTTTATTGCATTTTATGCTTCGGGCATTGACTTCTAAGGCTCTAACTATTCAATCTGTTGGAGCAACGCCCTAGGGTGAAGCCTAGGTTGCCCGGAACGTAGAAATGACCATAACTTTCACACTGGTAGCAATTATTCGTTTTATACGATGGAAAAACTGTTCTATTTATTTTATATTTTATGCTTCGGGCGTTGACTTCTAAGACCCTAACTATTCGATCTGGTGGAGCAACGCCCTAGAGTGAAGCCTAGGTTGCCCGGTACGTAGAAATGACCATCACTATCAAACTGGTTGCAATTATTTGTTTTATACGATGGAAAAGCTGTTGTATTTATATCGTATTTTATGCTTCTGGCGTTGACTTCTTTGGCCCTAACTATTCCATCTGGTGGAACAACGCCCTAGGGTGAAGCCTAGGTTGCCCGGAAAGTAAAAATGACCATAACTTTCACACTGGTAAAAATTATTCGTTTTATACGATGGAAAAACTGTTCTATTTATTTTGTATTTTATGCTTCGGGCGTTGACTTCTAAGCGCCTAACTATTCGATCTGGTAGGGCAACGCCCTAGAGTGAAGCCTAGGTTGCCCGGTACGTAGGAATGACCATAAGTTTCATACTGGTTGCAATTATTCGTTTTATACGATGGAAAAACTGTTGTATTTATATTGTATTTTATGCTTCTGGCGTTCACTTCTTAGGCCCTAACTATACGATCTGGTGGTACAACGCCCTAGGGTGAAGCCTATGTTGCCCGGAACGTAGAAGTGACCATAACTTTTACACTGGCAGCAATTATTCGTTTTATACAATGGAAAAACCGTTCTATTTATTTTGTATTTTATGCTTCGGGCGTTGACTTCTAAGGCCCTAACTGTTTGATCTTGTGGAGCACCGCCCTAGAGTGAAGCCTAGGTTGCCCGGAACGTAGAAATGACCATAACTTTTACACTGGTATCAATTATTCGTTTTATACAATGGAAAAACTGTTGTATTTATTTTGTATTTAATGCTTCGGGCGTTGACTTCTAAGGACCTAACTATTCGGTCTGGTGGAGGAACGCCCTAGAGTGAAGCCTAGGTTGCTCGGAATGTGGAAATGACCACAACTTTCACACTGGTTGCAATTATTCGTTTTATACGATGGAAAAAATGTTGCATCTTTATCGTATTTTGTGCTTCTGGCCTTGACTTCTTACGCCGTAACTATTCGATCTGGTGGAGCACCGCCCTGGAGTGAAACCTAGGTTGCCCGGAACGTAGAAATGACCACTACTATCACACTGGTTGCAAATTATTCCTGCTATACGATGGAAAAGCTGTTGTATTTTTATTGCATTTTATGCTTCGGGCATTGACTTCTAAGGACCTAACTATTCAATCTGTTGGAGCAACGCCCTAGGGTGAAGCCTAGGTTGCCCGGAACGTAGAGATGGCCATAACTTTCACACTGGTTGCTATTATTCGTTTTATACGATGGAAAATCTGTTGTATTTATATTGTATTATATGCTTCTGGCGTTGACTTTTAATGCACTAACTATTCGATCTGGCGGAGCAACGCCCTAGAGTGAAGCCGAGGTTTCCCGGAACGTAGAAATGACCGTCACTTTCAAACTGGTTGCAATTATTCGTTTTAAACGATGGAAAAACTGTTGTGTTTATATTGTATTTTATGCTTCTGGCGTTGACTTCTAAGGCCCTCACAATTCTATCTGGTGGATCAACGCCCTAGAGTGAAGCCTAGGTTGCTCGGAATGTAGAAATGACCATAACATTCACACTGGTTGAAATTATTCGTTTTACACGATGGAAAAACTGTTGTATTTATATTGTATTTTATGCTCCTGGCGTTCACTTCTTAGGCCCTAACTATTCGATCAGGTGGAACAACGCCCTGTGGTGAAGCCTAGGTTGCCCGGAACGTAGAACTGACCATAACTTTTACACTGGTAGCAATTATTCGTTTTATACAATGGAAAAACTGTTCTATTTATTTTGTATTTTATGCTTCGGGTGTTGACTTCTAAGGCGCTAGCTGTTTGAACTGGTGGAGCAACGCCCTAGAGTGAAGCCTAGGTTGCCCGGAACGTAGAAGTGACCATAACTTTCACACTGGTTGCTATTATTCGTTCTATACGATGGAAAAACTGTTGTATTTATATTGTATTTTATGCTTCTGTCGTTCACTTCTTAGGCCCTAACTATTCGATCTGGTGGAGCAACGGCCTAGGGTGAAGCCGAGGTTGCCGGAACGTAGAAATGGCCATAACTTTTACACTGGTAGCAATTATTCGTTTTATACAATGGAAAAACTGTTGTATTTATTTTGTATTTTATTCTTCTGGTGTTGACTTCTTAGGCCCTAACTATTCGATCTGGTGGAACAACGCCCTAGAGTGAAGCCTAGGTTGCCCGGAACGTAGAAATGACCATAACTTTCACACTGGTTGCTATTATTCGTTTTATACGATGGAAAAGCCGTTATATTTATATTGTATTTTATGCTTCTGGCGTTGGCTTCTGAGGCCGTTGCTATTCGATGTGGTGGAAGAACGCCATAGAGTGAAGCCTAGGTAGCCCGGAACGTAGAAATGTCCATATCTTTCACACTGTTTGCAATTATTCATTTTATACGATGGCAAAGCTGTTGTATTTATATTGTATTTTATGCTTCTGGCGTTGACTTCTTAGGCCCTAACTATTCGATCGGGTGGAGCGATGCCTCAGAGTTAAGTCTAGGATGCCCGAAATGCCGAAATGATAATTTCTTTCACGCTTGTTGCAATTATTCCTGTTATTGGATGGAAAGACAGTTGTATTTTTATTGTATTTTATACTTCAGGCGCTGACTTCTGAGGCCGTAGCTATTCGATGTGGTGGAAGAACGCCATACAGTGAAGCCTAGGTTGCCCGGAACGTAGAAATGACCATTACTTTCACACTGTTCGCAATTATTCCTTTTATACGATGGAAAAGCTGTTGTATTTATATCGTATTTAATGCTTCTGGCGTTGACTTCTAAGGACCTAACTATTCGGTCTGGTGGAGCAACGCCCTAGAGTGAAGCCTAGGTTGCTCGGAATGTAGAAATGACCATAACTTTCACACTGGTTGCAATTATTCGTTTTATACGACGGAAAAACTGTTGCATCTTTATCGTATTTTGTGCTTCTGGCGTTGACTTCTTAGGCCGTAACTATTCGATCTGGTGGAGCACCGCCCTGGAGTGAAACCTAGGTTGCCCGGAACGTAGAAATGACCACTACTATCACACTGGTAGCAAATTATTCCTGCTATACGATGGAAAAGCTGTTGTATTTTTATTGCATTTTATGCTTCGGGCATTGACTTCTAAGGCTCTAACTATTCAATCTGTTGGAGCAACGCCCTAGGGTGAAGCCTAGGTTGCCCGGAACGTAGAAATGACCATAACTTTCACACAGGTAGCAATTATTCGTTTTATACGATGGAAAAACTGTTCTATTTATTTTATATTTTATGCTTCGGGCGTTGACTTCTAAGACCCTAACTATTCCATCTGGTGGAGCAACGCCCTAGAGTGAAGCCTAGGTTGCCCGGTACGTAGGAATGACCATAAGTTTCATACTGGTTGCAATTATTCGTTTTATACTATGGAAAAACTGTTGTACTTATATTGTATTTTATGCTTCTGGCGTTCACTTCTTAGGCCCCAACTATACGATCTGGTTGTACAACGCCCTAGGGTGAAGCCTAGGTTGCCCGGAACGTAGAAGTGACCATAACTTTTACACTGGCAGCAATTATTCGTTTTATACAATGAAAAAACCGTTCTATTTATTTTGTATTTTATGCTTCGGGCGTTGACTTCTAAGGCCCTAACTGTTTGATCTTGTGGAGCACCGCCCTAGAGTGAAGCCTAGGTTGCCCGGAACGTAGAAATGACCATAACTTTTACACTGGTATCAATTATTCGTTTTATACAATGGAAAAATTGTTCTATTTATTTTGTATTTAATGCTTCGGGCGTTGACTTCTAAGGACCTAACTATTCGGTCTCGTTGAGCAACGCCCTAGAGTGAAGCCTAGGTTGCTCGGAATGTGGAAATGACCACAACTTTCACACTGGTTGCAATTATTCGTTTTATACGATGGAAAAAATGTTGCATCTTTATCGTATTTTGTGCTTCTGGCGTTGACTTCTTAGGCCGTAACTATTCGATCTGGTGGAGCACCGCCCTGGAGTGAAACCTAGGTTGCCCGGAACGTAGAAATGACCACTACTATCACACTGGTTGCAAATTATTCCTGCTATACGATGGAAAAGCTGTTGTATTTTTATTGCATTTTATGCTTCGGGCATTGACTTCTAAGGACCTAACTATTCAATCTGTTGGAGCAACGCCCTAGGGTGAAGCCTAGGTTGCCCGGAACGTAGAGATGACCATAACTTTCACACTGGTTGCTATTATTCGTTTTATACGATGGAAAAAATGTTGCATCTTTATCGTATTTTGTGCTTCTGGCGTTGACTTCTTAGGCCGTAACTATTCGATCTGGTGGAGCACCGCCCTGGAGTGAAACCTAGGTTGCCCCGAACGTAGAAATGACCACTACTATCACACTGGTTGCAAATTATTCCTGCTATACGATGGAAAAGCTGTTGTATTTTTATTGCATTTTATGCTTCGGGCATTGACTTCTAAGGACCTAACTATTCAATCTGTTGGAGCAACGCCCTAGGGTGAAGCCTAGGTTGCCCGGAACGTAGAGATGGCCATAACTTTCACACTGGTTGCTATTATTCGTTTTATACGATGGAAAAACTGTTGTATTTATATTGTATTATATGCTTCTGGCGTTGACTTTTAATGCACTAACTATTCGATCTGGCGAAGCAACGCCCTAGAGTGAAGCCGAGGTTTCCCGGAACGTAGAAATGACCGTCACTTTCAAACTGGTTGCAATTATTCGTTTTAAACGATGGAAAAACTGTTGTGTTTATATTGTATTTTATGCTTCTGCCGTTGACTTCTAAGGCCCTCACTATTCTATCAGGTGGATCAACGCCCTAGAGTGAAGCCTAGGTTGCTCGGAATGTAGAAATGACCATAACATTCACACTGGTTGAAATTATTCGTTTTACACGATGGAAAAACTGTTGTATTTATATTGTATTTATGCTGCTGGCGTTCACTTCTTAGGCGCTAACTATTCGATCTGGTGGAACAGCGCCCTGTGGTGAAGCCTAGGTTGCCCGGAACGTAGAACCTACCATAACTTTTACACTGGTAGCAATTATTCGTTTTATACAATGGAAAAGCTGTTCTATTTATTTTGTATTTTATGCTTCGGGCGTTGACTTCTAAGGCCCTAGCTGTTTGAACTGGTGGAGCAACGCCCTAGAGTGAAGCCTAGGTTGCCCGGAACGTAGAAGTGACCATAACTTTCACACTGGTTGCTATTATTCGTTCTATACGATGGAAAAACTGTTGTATTTATATTGTATTTTATGCTTCTGTCGTTCACTTCTTAGGCCCTAACTATTCGATCTGGTGGAGCAACGGCCTAGGGTGAAGCCTAGGTTGCCCGGAACGTAGAAATGGCCATAACTTTTACACTGGTAGCAATTATTCGTTTTATACAATGGAAAAACTGTTGTATTTATTTTGTATTTTATTCTTCTGGTGTTGACTTCTTAGGCCCTAACTATTCGATCTGGTGGAACAACGCCCTAGAGTGAAGCCGAGGTTTCCCGGAACGTAGAAATGACCGTCACTTTCAAACTGGTTGCAATTATTCGTTTTAAACGATGGAAAAACTGTTGTGTTTATATTGTATTTTATGCTTCTGGCGTTGACTTCTAAGGCCCTCACAATTCTATCTGGTGGATCAACGCCCTAGAGTGAAGCCTAGGTTGCTCGGAATGTAGAAATGACCATTACATTCACACTGGTTGAAATTATTCGTTTTACACGATGGAAAAACTGTTGTATTTATATTGTATTTTATGCTGCTGGCGTTCACTTCTTAGGCCCTAACTATTCGATCTGGTGGAACAACGCCCTGTGGTGAAGCCTAGGTTGCCCGGAACGTAGAACTGACCATAACTTTTACACTGGTAGCAATTATTCGTTTTATACAATGGAAAAACTGTTCTATTTATTTTGTATTTTATGCTTCGGGCGTTGACTTCTAAGGCCCTAGCTGTTTGAACTGGTGGAGCAACGCCCTAGAGTGAAGCCTAGGTTGCCCGGAACGTAGAAGTGACCATAACTTTCACACTGGTTGCTATTATTCGTTCTATACGATGGAAAAACTGTTGTATTTATATTGTATTTTATGCTTCTGTCGTTCACTTCTTAGGCCCTAACTATTCGATCTGGTGGAGCAACGGCCTAGGGTGAAGCCGAGGTTGCCCGGAACGTAGAAATGGCCATAACTTTTACACTGGCAGCAATTATTCGTTTTATACAATGGAAAAACCGTTCTATTTATTTTGTATTATATGCTTCGGGCGTTGACTTCTAAGGCCCTAACTGTTTGATCTTGTGGAGCACCGCCCTAGAGTGAAGCCTAGGTTGCCCGGAACGTAGAAATGACCATAACTTTTACACTGGTATCAATTATTCGTTTTATACAATGGAAAAACTGTTCTATTTATTTTGTATTTAATGCTTCGGGCGTTGACTTCTAAGGACCTAACTATTCGGTCTGGTGGAGCAACGCCCTAGAGTGAAGCCTAGGTTGCTCGGAATGTGGAAATGACGACAACTTTCACACTGGTTGCAATTATTCGTTTTATACGATGGAAAAAATGTTGCATCTTTATCGTATTTTGTGCTTCTGGCCTTGACTTCTTACGCCGTAACTATTCGATCTGGTGGAGCACCGCCCTGGAGTGAAACCTAGGTTGCCCGGAACGTAGAAATGACCACTACTATCACACTGGTTGCAAATTATTCCTGCTATACGATGGAAAAGCTGTTGTATTTTTATTGCATTTTATGCTTCGGGCATTGACTTCTAAGGACCTAACTATTCAATCTGTTGGAGCAACGCCCTAGGGTGAAGCCTAGGTTTCCCGGAACGTAGAGATGACCATAACTTTCACACTGGTTGCCATTATTCGTTTTATACGATGGAAAAAATGTTGCATCTTTATCGTATTTTGTGCTTCTGGCGTTGACTTCTTAGGCCGTAACTATTCGATCTGGTGGAGCACCGCCCTGGAGTGAAACCTAGGTTGCCCCGAACGTAGAAATGACCACTACTATCACACTGGTTGCAAATTATTCCTGCTATACGATGGAAAAGCTGTTGTATTTTTATTGCATTTTATGCTTCGGGCATTGACTTCTAAGGACCTAACTATTCAATCTGTTGGAGCAACGCCCTAGGGTGAAGCCTAGGTTGCCCGGAACGTAGAGATGGCCATAACTTTCACACTGGTTGCTATTATTCGTTTTATACGATGGAAAATCTGTTGTATTTATATTGTATTATATGCTTCTGGCGTTGACTTTTAATGCACTAACTATTCGATCTGGCGGAGCAACGCCCTAGAGTGAAGCCGAGGTTTCCCGGAACGTAGAAATGACCGTCACTTTCAAACTGGTTGCAATTATTCGTTTTAAACGATGGAAAACCTGTTGTGTTTATATTGTATTTTATGCTTCTGGCGTTAACTTCTAAGGCCCTCACAATTCTATCTGGTGGATCAACGCCCTAGAGTGAAGCCTAGGTTGCTCGGAATGTAGAAATGACCATAACATTCACACTGGTTGAAATTATTCGTTTTACACGATGGAAAAACTGTTGTATTTATATTGTATTTTATGCTGCTGGCGTTCACTTCTTAGGCCCTAACTATTCGATCTGGTGGAACAACGCCCTGTGGTGAAGCCTAGGTTGCCCGGAACGTAGAACTGACCATAACTTTTACACTGGTAGCAATTATTCGTTTTATACAATGGAAAAACTGTTCTATTTATTTTGTATTTTATGCTTCGGGCGTTGACTTCTAAGGCCCTAGCTGTTTGAACTGGTGGAGCAACGCCCTAGAGTGAAGCCTAGGTTGCCCGGAACGTAGAAGTGACCATAACTTTCACACTGGTTGCTATTATTCGTTCTATACGATGGAAAAACTGTTGTATTTATATTGTATTTTATGCTTCTGTCGTTCACTTCTTAGGCCCTAACTATTCGATCTGGTGGAGCAACGGCCTAGGGTGAAGCCGAGGTTGCCCGGAACGTAGAAATGGCCATAACTTTTACACTGGTAGCAATTATTCGTTTTATACAATGGAAAAACTGTTGTATTTATTTTGTATTTTATTCTTCTGGTGTTGACTTCTTAGGACCTAACTATTCGATCTGGTGGAACAACGCCCTAGAGTGAAGCCTAGGTTGCCCGGAACGTAGAAATGACCATAACTTTCACACTGGTTGCTATTATTCGTTTTATACGATGGAAAAGCCGTTATATTTATATTGTATTTTATGCTTCTGGCGTTGGCTTCTGAGGCCCTAACTATTCGATCGGGTGGAGCGATGCCTCAGAGTTAAGTCTAGGATGCCCGAAATGCCGAAATGATAATTTCTTTCACGCTTGTTGCAATTATTCCTGTTATTGGATGGAAAGACAGTTGTATTTTTATTGTATTTTATACTTCAGGCGCTGACTTCTGAGGCCGTAGCTATTCGATGTGGTGGAAGAACGCCATACAGTGAAGCCTAGGTTGCCCGGAACGTAGAAATGACCATTACTTTCACACTGTTCGCAATTATTCCTGCTATACGATGGAAAAGCTGTTGTATTTTTATTGCATTTTATGCTTCGGGCATTGACTTCTAAGGCTCTAACTATTCAATCTGTTGGAGCAACGCCCTAGGGTGAAGCCTAGGTTGCCCGGAACGTAGAAATGACCATAACTTTCACACAGGTAGCAATTATTCGTTTTATACGATGGAAAAACTGTTCTATTTATTTTATATTTTATGCTTCGGGCGTTGACTTCTAAGACCCTAACTATTCCATCTGGTGGAGCAACGCCCTAGAGTGAAGCCTAGGTTGCCCGGTACGTAGGAATGACCATAAGTTTCATACTGGTTGCAATTATTCGTTTTATACTATGGAAAAACTGTTGTATTTATATTGTATTTTATGCTTCTGGCGTTCACTTCTTAGGCCCCAACTATACGATCTGGTTGTACAACGCCCTAGGGTGAAGCCTAGGTTGCCCGGAACGTAGAAGTGACCATAACTTTTACACTGGCAGCAATTATTCGTTTTATACAATGAAAAAACCGTTCTATTTATTTTGTATTTTATGCTTCGGGCGTTGACTTCTAAGGCCCTAACTGTTTGATCTTGTGGAGCACCGCCCTAGAGTGAAGCCTAGGTTGCCCGGAACGTAGAAATGACCATAACTTTTACACTGGTATCAATTATTCGTTTTATACAATGGAAAAACTGTTCTATTTATTTTGTATTTAATGCTTCGGGCGTTGACTTCTAAGGACCTAACTATTCGGTCTGGTGGAGCAACGCCCTAGAGTGAAGCCTAGGTTGCTCGGAATGTGGAAATGACCACAACTTTCACACTGGTTGCAATTATTCGTTTTATACGATGGAAAAAATGTTGCATCTTTATCGTATTTTGTGCTTCTGGCGTTGACTTCTTAGGCCGTAACTATTCGATCTGGTGGAGCACCGCCCTGGAGTGAAAGCTAGGTTGCCCGGAACGTAGAAATGACCACTACTATCACACTGGTAGCAAATTATTCCTGCTATACGATGGAAAAGCTGTTGTATTTTTATTGCATTTTATGCTTCGGGCATTGACTTCTAAGGCTCTAACTATTCAATCTGTTGGAGCAACGCCCTAGGGTGAAGCCTAGGTTGCCCGGAACGTAGAAATGACCATAACTTTCACACTGGTAGCAATTATTCGTTTTATACGATGGAAAAACTGTTCTATTTATTTTATATTTTATGCTTCGGGCGTTGACTTCTAAGACCCTAACTATTCCATCTGGTGGAGCAACGCCCTAGAGTGAAGCCTAGGTTGCCCGGTACGTAGGAATGACCATAAGTTTCATACTGGTTGCAATTATTCGTTTTATACTATGGAAAAACTGTTGTATTTATATTGTATTTTATGCTTCTGGCGTTCACTTCTTAGGCCCCAACTATACGATCTGGTTGTACAACGCCCTAGGGTGAAGCCTAGGTTGCCCGGAACGTAGAAGTGACCATAACTTTTACACTGGCAGCAATTATTCGTTTTATACAATGAAAAAACCGTTCTATTTATTTTGTATTTTATGCTTCGGGCGTTGACTTCTAAGGCACTAACTGTTTGATCTTGTGGAGCACCGCCCTAGAGTGAAGCCTAGGTTGCCCGGAACGTAGAAATGACCATAACTTTTACACTGGTATCAATTATTCGTTTTATACAATGGAAAAACTGTTCTATTTATTTTGTATTTAATGCTTCGGGCGTTGACTTCTAAGGACCTAACTATTCGGTCTGGTGGAGCAACGCCCTAGAGTGAAGCCTAGGTTGCTCGGAATGTGGAAATGACCACAACTTTCACACTGGTTGCAATTATTCGTTTTATACGATGGAAAAGCTGTTGTATTTTTATTGCATTTTATGCTTCGGGCATTGACTTCTAAGGACCTAACTATTCAATCTGTTGGAGCAACGCCCTAGGGTGAAGCCTAGGTTGCCCGGAACGTAGAGATGACCATAACTTTCACACTGGTTGCTATTATTCGTTTTATACGATGGAAAAGCTGTTGTATTTTTATTGCATTTTATGCTTCGGGCATTGACTTCTAAGGACCTAACTATTCAATCTGTTGGAGCAACGCCCTAGGGTGAAGCCTAGGTTGCCCGGAACGTAGAGATGGCCATAACTTTCACACTGGTTGCTATTATTCGTTTTATACGATGGAAAAACTGTTGTATTTATATTGTATTATATGCTTCTGGCGTTGACTTTTAATGCACTAACTATTCGATCTGGCGAAGCAACGCCCTAGAGTGAAGCCGAGGTTTCCCGGAACGTAGAAATGACCGTCACTTTCAAACTGGTTGCAATTATTCGTTTTAAACGATGGAAAAACTGTTGTGTTTATATTGTATTTTATGCTTCTGCCGTTGACTTCTAAGGCCCTCACTATTCTATCAGGTGGATCAACGCCCTAGAGTGAAGCCTAGGTTGCTCGGAATGTAGAAATGACCATAACATTCACACTGGTTGAAATTTTTCGTTTTACACGATGGAAAAACTGTTGTATTTATATTGTATTTTATGCTGCTGGCGTTCACTTCTTAGGCGCTAACTATTCGATCTGGTGGAGCAACGGCCTAGGGTGAAGCCGAGGTTGCCCGGAACGTAGAAATGGCCATAACTTTTACACTGGTAGCAATTATTCGTTTTATACAATGGAAAAACTGTTGTATTTATTTTGTATTTTATTCTTCTGGTGTTGACTTCTTAGGCCCTAACTATTCGATCTGGTGGAACAACGCCCTAGAGTGAAGCCTAGGTTGCCCGGAACGTAGAAATGACCATAACTTTCACACTGGTTGCTATTATTCGTTTTATACGATGGAAAAGCCGTTATATTTATATTGTATTTTATGCTTCTGGCGTTGGCTTCTGAGGCCGTTGCTATTCGATGTGGTGGAAGAACGCCATAGAGTGAAGCCTAGGTAGCCCGGAACGTAGAAATGTCCATATCTTTCACACTGTTTGCAATTATTCATTTTATACGATGGCAAAGCTGTTGTATTTATATTGTATTTTATGCTTCTGGCGTTGACTTCTTAGGCCCTAACTATTCGATCGGGTGGAGCGATGCCTCAGAGTTAAGTCTAGGATGCCCGAAATGCCGAAATGATAATTTCTTTCACGCTTGTTGCAATTATTCCTGTTATTGGATGGAAAGACAGTTGTATTTTTATTGTATTTTATACTTCAGGCGCTGACTTCTGAGGCCGTAGCTATTCGATGTGGTGGAAGAACGCCATACAGTGAAGCCTAGGTTGCCCGGAACGTAGAAATGACCATTACTTTCACACTGTTCGCAATTATTCCTTTTATACGATGGAAAAGCTGTTGTATTTATATCGTATTTAATGCTTCTGGCGTTGACTTCTAAGGACCTAACTATTCGGTCTGGTGGAGCAACGCCCTAGAGTGAAGCCTAGGTTGCTCGGAATGTAGAAATGACCATAACTTTCACACTGGTTGCAATTATTCGTTTTATACGACGGAAAAACTGTTGCATCTTTATCGTATTTTGTGCTTCTGGCGTTGACTTCTTAGGCCGTAACTATTCGATCTGGTGGAGCACCGCCCTGGAGTGAAACCTAGGTTGCCCGGAACGTAGAAATGACCACTACTATCACACTGGTAGCAAATTATTCCTGCTATACGATGGAAAAGCTGTTGTATTTTTATTGCATTTTATGCTTCGGGCATTGACTTCTAAGGCTCTAACTATTCAATCTGTTGGAGCAACGCCCTAGGGTGAAGCCTAGGTTGCCCGGAACGTAGAAATGACCATAACTTTCACACAGGTAGCAATTATTCGTTTTATACGATGGAAAAACTGTTCTATTTATTTTATATTTTATGCTTCGGGCGTTGACTTCTAAGACCCTAACTATTCCATCTGGTGGAGCAACGCCCTAGAGTGAAGCCTAGGTTGCCCGGTACGTAGGAATGACCATAAGTTTCATACTGGTTGCAATTATTCGTTTTATACTATGGAAAAACTGTTGTATTTATATTGTATTTTATGCTTCTGGCGTTCACTTCTTAGGCCCTAACTATTCGATCTGGTGGAACAACGCCCTGTGGTGAAGCCTAGGTTGCCCGGAACGTAGAACTGACCATAACTTTTACACTGGTAGCAATTATTCGTTTTATACAATGGAAAAACTGTTCTATTTATTTTGTATTTTATGCTTCGGGCGTTGACTTCTAAGGCCCTAGCTGTTTGAACTGGTGGAGCAACGCCCTAGAGTGAAGCCTAGGTTGCCCGGAACGTAGAAGTGACCATAACTTTCACACTGGTTGCTATTATTCGTTCTATACGATGGAAAAACTGTTGTATTTATATTGTATTTTATGCTTCTGTCGTTCACTTCTTAGGCCCTAACTATTCGATCTGGTGGAGCAACGGCCTAGGGTGAAGCCTAGGTTGCCCGGAACGTAGAAATGGCCATAACTTTTACACTGGTAGCAATTATTCGTTTTATACAATGGAAAAACTGTTGTATTTATTTTGTATTTTATTCTTCTGGTGTTGACTTCTTAGGCCCTAACTATTCGATCTGGTGGAACAACGCCCTAGAGTGAAGCCTAGGTTGCCCGGAACGTAGAAATGACCATAACTTTCACACTGGTTGCTATTATTCGTTTTATACGATGGAAAAGCCGTTATATTTACATTGTATTTTATGCTTCTGGCGTTGGCTTCTGAGGCCGTAGCTATTCGATGTGGTGGAAGAACGCCATACAGTGAAGCCTAGGTTGCCCGGTACGTAGGAATGACCATAAGTTTCATACTGGTTGCAATTATTCGTTTTATACGATGGAAAAACTGTTGTATTTATATTGTATTTTATGCTTCTGGCGTTCACTTCTTAGGCCCTAACTATACGACCTGGTGGTACAACGCCCTAGGGTGAAGCCAAGGTTGCCCGGAACGTAGAAGTGACCATAACTTTTACACTGGCAGCAATTATTCGTTTTATACAATGGAAAAGCCGTTCTATTTATTTTGTATTTTATGCTTCGGGCGTTGACTTCTAAGGCCCTAACTGTTTGATCTTGTGGAGCACCGCCCTAGAGTGAAGCCTAGGTTGCCCGGAACGTAGAAATGACCATAACTTTTACACTGGTATCAATTATTCGTTTTATACAATGGAAAAACTGTTCTATTTATTTTGTATTTAATGCTTCGGGCGTTGACTTCTAAGGACCTAACTATTCGGTCTGGTGGAGCAACGCCCTAGAGTGAAGCCTAGGTTTCTCGGAATGTGGAAATGACCACAACTTTCACACTGGTTGCAATTATTCGTTTTATACGATGGAAAAAATGTTGCATCTTTATCGTATTTTGTGCTTCTGGCGTTGACTTCTTAGGCCGTAACTATTCGATCTGGTGGAGCACCGCCCTGGAGTGAAACCTAGGTTGCCCGGAACGTAGAAATGACCACTACTATCACACTGGTTGCAAATTATTCCTGCTATACGATGGAAAAGCTGTTGTATTTTTATTGCATTTTATGCTTCGGCATTGACTTCTAAGGACCTAACTATTCCATCTGTTGGAGCAACGCCCTAGGGTGAAGCCTAGGTTGCCCGGAACGTAGAAATGACCGTCACTTTCAAACTGGTTGCAATTATTCGTTTTAAACGATGGAAAAACTGTTGTGTTTATATTGTATTTTATGCTTCTGGCGTTGACTTCTAAGGCCCTCACTATTCCATCTGGTGGATCAACGCCCTAGAGTGAAGCCTAGGTTGCTCGGAATGTAGAAATGACCATAACATTCACACTGGTTGAAATTATTCGTTTTACACGATGGAAAGACTGTTGTATTTATATTGTATTGTATGCTTCAGGCGTTGACTTCTGAGGCCGTAGCTATTCGATGTGGTGGAAGAACGCCATAGAGTGAAGCCTAGGTTGCCCGGAACGTAGAAATGACCATAACATTCATACTGGTCGCAATTATTCGTTTTATATGATGGAAGAACTGTTGTATTTATATTGTATTTTATGCTGCAGGCGTTCACTTCTTAGGCCCTAACTATTCGAGCCGGTGGAACAACGCCCTGGGGTGAAGCCTAGGTTGCTCGGAATGTAGAAATGACCATAACATTCACACTGGTTGAAATTATTCGTTTTATACGATGGAAAAACTGTTATATTTATATTGTATTTTATGCTTCTGGCGTTGATTTCTTATGCTCTAACTATTCAATCTGGTGGAACAACGTCCTAGAGTGAGGCCTAGGTTGCCCGGAACGTAGAAATGACCATCACTTCCATACTGGTAGCGTTTATTCGTTTTATACGATGGAAAAACTGTTGTATTTATATTGTATTTTATGCTTCTGGCGTTGACTTCTAAGGCCCTAACTATTCGATCTGGTGGAGCAACGCCCTAGGGTGTAGCCTAGTTTGACCGGAAAGTAGAAATGACCATAACTTTCACACTGGTAGCAATTATTCGTTTTATACAATGGAAAAACTGTTCTGTTTATTTTGCATTTTATGCTTCGGTCGTTGACTTCTAAGGACCTAACTGTTTGATCTGGTGGAGCAACGCCCTAGAGTGAAGCCTAGGTTGCCCCGAACGTAGAAATGACCACTACTATCACACTGGTTGCAAATTATTCCTGCTATACGATGGAAAAGCTGTTGTATTTTTATTGCATTTTATGCTTCGGGCATTGACTTCTAAGGACCTAACTATTCAATCTGTTGGAGCAACGCCCTAGGGTGAAGCCTAGGTTGCCCGGAACGTAGAGATGGCCATAACTTTCACACTGGTTGCTATTATTCGTTTTATACGATGGAAAATCTGTTGTATTTATATTGTATTATATGCTTCTGGCGTTGACTTTTAATGCACTAACTATTCGATCTGGCGGAGCAACGCCCTAGAGTGAAGCCGAGGTTTCCCGGAACGTAGAAATGACCGTCACTTTCAAACTGGTTGCAATTATTCGTTTTAAACGATGGAAAACCTGTTGTGTTTATATTGTATTTTATGCTTCTGGCGTTAACTTCTAAGGCCCTCACAATTCTATCTGGTGGATCAACGCCCTAGAGTGAAGCCTAGGTTGCTCGGAATGTAGAAATGACCATAACATTCACACTGGTTGAAATTATTCGTTTTACACGATGGAAAAACTGTTGTATTTATATTGTATTTTATGCTGCTGGCGTTCACTTCTTAGGCCCTAACTATTCGATCTGGTGGAACAACGCCCTGTGGTGAAGCCTAGGTTGCCCGGAACGTAGAACTGACCATAACTTTTACACTGGTAGCAATTATTCGTTTTATACAATGGAAAAACTGTTCTATTTATTTTGTATTTTATGCTTCGGGCGTTGACTTCTAAGGCCCTAGCTGTTTGAACTGGTGGAGCAACGCCCTAGAGTGAAGCCTAGGTTGCCCGGAACGTAGAAGTGACCATAACTTTCACACTGGTTGCTATTATTCGTTCTATACGATGGAAAAACTGTTGTATTTATATTGTATTTTATGCTTCTGTCGTTCACTTCTTAGGCCCTAACTATTCGATCTGGTGGAGCAACGGCCTAGGGTGAAGCCGAGGTTGCCCGGAACGTAGAAATGGCCATAACTTTTACACTGGTAGCAATTATTCGTTTTATACAATGGAAAAACTGTTGTATTTATTTTGTATTTTATTCTTCTGGTGTTGACTTCTTAGGACCTAACTATTCGATCTGGTGGAACAACGCCCTAGAGTGAAGCCTAGGTTGCCCGGAACGTAGAAATGACCATAACTTTCACACTGGTTGCTATTATTCGTTTTATACGATGGAAAAGCCGTTATATTTATATTGTATTTTATGCTTCTGGCGTTGGCTTCTGAGGCCCTAACTATTCGATCGGGTGGAGCGATGCCTCAGAGTTAAGTCTAGGATGCCCGAAATGCCGAAATGATAATTTCTTTCACGCTTGTTGCAATTATTCCTGTTATTGGATGGAAAGACAGTTGTATTTTTATTGTATTTTATACTTCAGGCGCTGACTTCTGAGGCCGTAGCTATTCGATGTGGTGGAAGAACGCCATACAGTGAAGCCTAGGTTGCCCGGAACGTAGAAATGACCATTACTTTCACACTGTTCGCAATTATTCCTGCTATACGATGGAAAAGCTGTTGTATTTTTATTGCATTTTATGCTTCGGGCATTGACTTCTAAGGCTCTAACTATTCAATCTGTTGGAGCAACGCCCTAGGGTGAAGCCTAGGTTGCCCGGAACGTAGAAATGACCATAACTTTCACACAGGTAGCAATTATTCGTTTTATACGATGGAAAAACTGTTCTATTTATTTTATATTTTATGCTTCGGGCGTTGACTTCTAAGACCCTAACTATTCCATCTGGTGGAGCAACGCCCTAGAGTGAAGCCTAGGTTGCCCGGTACGTAGGAATGACCATAAGTTTCATACTGGTTGCAATTATTCGTTTTATACTATGGAAAAACTGTTGTATTTATATTGTATTTTATGCTTCTGGCGTTCACTTCTTAGGCCCCAACTATACGATCTGGTTGTACAACGCCCTAGGGTGAAGCCTAGGTTGCCCGGAACGTAGAAGTGACCATAACTTTTACACTGGCAGCAATTATTCGTTTTATACAATGAAAAAACCGTTCTATTTATTTTGTATTTTATGCTTCGGGCGTTGACTTCTAAGGCCCTAACTGTTTGATCTTGTGGAGCACCGCCCTAGAGTGAAGCCTAGGTTGCCCGGAACGTAGAAATGACCATAACTTTTACACTGGTATCAATTATTCGTTTTATACAATGGAAAAACTGTTCTATTTATTTTGTATTTAATGCTTCGGGCGTTGACTTCTAAGGACCTAACTATTCGGTCTGGTGGAGCAACGCCCTAGAGTGAAGCCTAGGTTGCTCGGAATGTGGAAATGACCACAACTTTCACACTGGTTGCAATTATTCGTTTTATACGATGGAAAAAATGTTGCATCTTTATCGTATTTTGTGCTTCTGGCGTTGACTTCTTAGGCCGTAACTATTCGATCTGGTGGAGCACCGCCCTGGAGTGAAACCTAGGTTGCCCGGAACGTAGAAATGACCACTACTATCACACTGGTAGCAAATTATTCCTGCTATACGATGGAAAAGCTGTTGTATTTTTATTGCATTTTATGCTTCGGGCATTGACTTCTAAGGCTCTAACTATTCAATCTGTTGGAGCAACGCCCTAGGGTGAAGCCTAGGTTGCCCGGAACGTAGAAATGACCATAACTTTCACACTGGTAGCAATTATTCGTTTTATACGATGGAAAAACTGTTCTATTTATTTTATATTTTATGCTTCGGGCGTTGACTTCTAAGACCCTAACTATTCCATCTGGTGGAGCAACGCCCTAGAGTGAAGCCTAGGTTGCCCGGTACGTAGGAATGACCATAAGTTTCATACTGGTTGCAATTATTCGTTTTATACTATGGAAAAACTGTTGTATTTATATTGTATTTTATGCTTCTGGCGTTCACTTCTTAGGCCCCAACTATACGATCTGGTTGTACAACGCCCTAGGGTGAAGCCTAGGTTGCCCGGAACGTAGAAGTGACCATAACTTTTACACTGGCAGCAATTATTCGTTTTATACAATGAAAAAACCGTTCTATTTATTTTGTATTTTATGCTTCGGGCGTTGACTTCTAAGGCACTAACTGTTTGATCTTGTGGAGCACCGCCCTAGAGTGAAGCCTAGGTTGCCCGGAACGTAGAAATGACCATAACTTTTACACTGGTATCAATTATTCGTTTTATACAATGGAAAAACTGTTCTATTTATTTTGTATTTAATGCTTCGGGCGTTGACTTCTAAGGACCTAACTATTCGGTCTGGTGGAGCAACGCCCTAGAGTGAAGCCTAGGTTGCTCGGAATGTGGAAATGACCACAACTTTCACACTGGTTGCAATTATTCGTTTTATACGATGGAAAAGCTGTTGTATTTTTATTGCATTTTATGCTTCGGGCATTGACTTCTAAGGACCTAACTATTCAATCTGTTGGAGCAACGCCCTAGGGTGAAGCCTAGGTTGCCCGGAACGTAGAGATGACCATAACTTTCACACTGGTTGCTATTATTCGTTTTATACGATGGAAAAGCTGTTGTATTTTTATTGCATTTTATGCTTCGGGCATTGACTTCTAAGGACCTAACTATTCAATCTGTTGGAGCAACGCCCTAGGGTGAAGCCTAGGTTGCCCGGAACGTAGAGATGGCCATAACTTTCACACTGGTTGCTATTATTCGTTTTATACGATGGAAAAACTGTTGTATTTATATTGTATTATATGCTTCTGGCGTTGACTTTTAATGCACTAACTATTCGATCTGGCGAAGCAACGCCCTAGAGTGAAGCCGAGGTTTCCCGGAACGTAGAAATGACCGTCACTTTCAAACTGGTTGCAATTATTCGTTTTAAACGATGGAAAAACTGTTGTGTTTATATTGTATTTTATGCTTCTGCCGTTGACTTCTAAGGCCCTCACTATTCTATCAGGTGGATCAACGCCCTAGAGTGAAGCCTAGGTTGCTCGGAATGTAGAAATGACCATAACATTCACACTGGTTGAAATTTTTCGTTTTACACGATGGAAAAACTGTTGTATTTATATTGTATTTTATGCTGCTGGCGTTCACTTCTTAGGCGCTAACTATTCGATCTGGTGGAGCAACGGCCTAGGGTGAAGCCGAGGTTGCCCGGAACGTAGAAATGGCCATAACTTTTACACTGGTAGCAATTATTCGTTTTATACAATGGAAAAACTGTTGTATTTATTTTGTATTTTATTCTTCTGGTGTTGACTTCTTAGGCCCTAACTATTCGATCTGGTGGAACAACGCCCTAGAGTGAAGCCTAGGTTGCCCGGAACGTAGAAATGACCATAACTTTCACACTGGTTGCTATTATTCGTTTTATACGATGGAAAAGCCGTTATATTTATATTGTATTTTATGCTTCTGGCGTTGGCTTCTGAGGCCGTTGCTATTCGATGTGGTGGAAGAACGCCATAGAGTGAAGCCTAGGTAGCCCGGAACGTAGAAATGTCCATATCTTTCACACTGTTTGCAATTATTCATTTTATACGATGGCAAAGCTGTTGTATTTATATTGTATTTTATGCTTCTGGCGTTGACTTCTTAGGCCCTAACTATTCGATCGGGTGGAGCGATGCCTCAGAGTTAAGTCTAGGATGCCCGAAATGCCGAAATGATAATTTCTTTCACGCTTGTTGCAATTATTCCTGTTATTGGATGGAAAGACAGTTGTATTTTTATTGTATTTTATACTTCAGGCGCTGACTTCTGAGGCCGTAGCTATTCGATGTGGTGGAAGAACGCCATACAGTGAAGCCTAGGTTGCCCGGAACGTAGAAATGACCATTACTTTCACACTGTTCGCAATTATTCCTTTTATACGATGGAAAAGCTGTTGTATTTATATCGTATTTAATGCTTCTGGCGTTGACTTCTAAGGACCTAACTATTCGGTCTGGTGGAGCAACGCCCTAGAGTGAAGCCTAGGTTGCTCGGAATGTAGAAATGACCATAACTTTCACACTGGTTGCAATTATTCGTTTTATACGACGGAAAAACTGTTGCATCTTTATCGTATTTTGTGCTTCTGGCGTTGACTTCTTAGGCCGTAACTATTCGATCTGGTGGAGCACCGCCCTGGAGTGAAACCTAGGTTGCCCGGAACGTAGAAATGACCACTACTATCACACTGGTAGCAAATTATTCCTGCTATACGATGGAAAAGCTGTTGTATTTTTATTGCATTTTATGCTTCGGGCATTGACTTCTAAGGCTCTAACTATTCAATCTGTTGGAGCAACGCCCTAGGGTGAAGCCTAGGTTGCCCGGAACGTAGAAATGACCATAACTTTCACACAGGTAGCAATTATTCGTTTTATACGATGGAAAAACTGTTCTATTTATTTTATATTTTATGCTTCGGGCGTTGACTTCTAAGACCCTAACTATTCCATCTGGTGGAGCAACGCCCTAGAGTGAAGCCTAGGTTGCCCGGTACGTAGGAATGACCATAAGTTTCATACTGGTTGCAATTATTCGTTTTATACTATGGAAAAACTGTTGTATTTATATTGTATTTTATGCTTCTGGCGTTCACTTCTTAGGCCCTAACTATTCGATCTGGTGGAACAACGCCCTGTGGTGAAGCCTAGGTTGCCCGGAACGTAGAACTGACCATAACTTTTACACTGGTAGCAATTATTCGTTTTATACAATGGAAAAACTGTTCTATTTATTTTGTATTTTATGCTTCGGGCGTTGACTTCTAAGGCCCTAGCTGTTTGAACTGGTGGAGCAACGCCCTAGAGTGAAGCCTAGGTTGCCCGGAACGTAGAAGTGACCATAACTTTCACACTGGTTGCTATTATTCGTTCTATACGATGGAAAAACTGTTGTATTTATATTGTATTTTATGCTTCTGTCGTTCACTTCTTAGGCCCTAACTATTCGATCTGGTGGAGCAACGGCCTAGGGTGAAGCCTAGGTTGCCCGGAACGTAGAAATGGCCATAACTTTTACACTGGTAGCAATTATTCGTTTTATACAATGGAAAAACTGTTGTATTTATTTTGTATTTTATTCTTCTGGTGTTGACTTCTTAGGCCCTAACTATTCGATCTGGTGGAACAACGCCCTAGAGTGAAGCCTAGGTTGCCCGGAACGTAGAAATGACCATAACTTTCACACTGGTTGCTATTATTCGTTTTATACGATGGAAAAGCCGTTATATTTACATTGTATTTTATGCTTCTGGCGTTGGCTTCTGAGGCCGTAGCTATTCGATGTGGTGGAAGAACGCCATACAGTGAAGCCTAGGTTGCCCGGTACGTAGGAATGACCATAAGTTTCATACTGGTTGCAATTATTCGTTTTATACGATGGAAAAACTGTTGTATTTATATTGTATTTTATGCTTCTGGCGTTCACTTCTTAGGCCCTAACTATACGACCTGGTGGTACAACGCCCTAGGGTGAAGCCAAGGTTGCCCGGAACGTAGAAGTGACCATAACTTTTACACTGGCAGCAATTATTCGTTTTATACAATGGAAAAGCCGTTCTATTTATTTTGTATTTTATGCTTCGGGCGTTGACTTCTAAGGCCCTAACTGTTTGATCGTGTGGAGCACCGCCCTAGAGTGAAGCCTAGGTTGCCCGGAACGTAGAAATGACCATAACTTTTACACTGGTATCAATTATTCGTTTTATACAATGGAAAAACTGTTCTATTTATTTTGTATTTAATGCTTCGGGCGTTGACTTCTAAGGACCTAACTATTCGGTCTGGTGGAGCAACGCCCTAGAGTGAAGCCTAGGTTTCTCGGAATGTGGAAATGACCACAACTTTCACACTGGTTGCAATTATTCGTTTTATACGATGGAAAAAATGTTGCATCTTTATCGTATTTTGTGCTTCTGGCGTTGACTTCTTAGGCCGTAACTATTCGATCTGGTGGAGCACCGCCCTGGAGTGAAACCTAGGTTGCCCGGAACGTAGAAATGACCACTACTATCACACTGGTTGCAAATTATTCCTGCTATACGATGGAAAAGCTGTTGTATTTTTATTGCATTTTATGCTTCGGCATTGACTTCTAAGGACCTAACTATTCCATCTGTTGGAGCAACGCCCTAGGGTGAAGCCTAGGTTGCCCGGAACGTAGAAATGACCGTCACTTTCAAACTGGTTGCAATTATTCGTTTTAAACGATGGAAAAACTGTTGTGTTTATATTGTATTTTATGCTTCTGGCGTTGACTTCTAAGGCCCTCACTATTCCATCTGGTGGATCAACGCCCTAGAGTGAAGCCTAGGTTGCTCGGAATGTAGAAATGACCATAACATTCACACTGGTTGAAATTATTCGTTTTACACGATGGAAAGACTGTTGTATTTATATTGTATTGTATGCTTCAGGCGTTGACTTCTGAGGCCGTAGCTATTCGATGTGGTGGAAGAACGCCATAGAGTGAAGCCTAGGTTGCCCGGAACGTAGAAATGACCATAACATTCATACTGGTCGCAATTATTCGTTTTATATGATGGAAGAACTGTTGTATTTATATTGTATTTTATGCTGCAGGCGTTCACTTCTTAGGCCCTAACTATTCGAGCCGGTGGAACAACGCCCTGGGGTGAAGCCTAGGTTGCTCGGAATGTAGAAATGACCATAACATTCACACTGGTTGAAATTATTCGTTTTATACGATGGAAAAACTGTTATATTTATATTGTATTTTATGCTTCTGGCGTTGATTTCTTATGCTCTAACTATTCAATCTGGTGGAACAACGTCCTAGAGTGAGGCCTAGGTTGCCCGGAACGTAGAAATGACCATCACTTCCATACTGGTAGCGTTTATTCGTTTTATACGATGGAAAAACTGTTGTATTTATATTGTATTTTATGCTTCTGGCGTTGACTTCTAAGGCCCTAACTATTCGATCTGGTGGAGCAACGCCCTAGGGTGTAGCCTAGTTTGACCGGAAAGTAGAAATGACCATAACTTTCACACTGGTAGCAATTATTCGTTTTATACAATGGAAAAACTGTTCTGTTTATTTTGCATTTTATGCTTCGGTCGTTGACTTCTAAGGACCTAACTGTTTGATCTGGTGGAGCAACGCCCTAGAGTGAAGCCTAGGTTGCCCGTAACGTAGAAATGACAATAACTTTCACACTGGTTGCTATTATTCGTTCTATACGATGGAAACACTGTTGTATTTATATTGTATTTTAAGCTTCTGGCGTTGACTTCTATGGCACTAACTATTCGATCTGGTGGAGCAACGCAATAGATTGAAGCCTAGGTTGCCCGGAACGTAGAATTGGACATAACTTTCAAACTGGTTGCAATTATTCCTGTTATATGATGAAATCACTGTTGTATTTTTATTGCATTTTATGCTTCGGGCGTTGACTTCTAAGGCCCTAACTATTCAATGTGTTGGAGCAACGCCCTAGGGTTGAAGCCTAGGTTTCTCGGAAAGTAGAAATGACCATAAGTTTCATACTGGTTGCAATTATTCGTTTTATACGATGGAAAAACTGTTGTATTTTTATTGTATTTTATGCTTCTGGCGTTGACTTCTAAGGCACTCACTATTCGATCTGGTGGAGCAACGCCCTAGGGTGTAGCCTACCTTGCCCGTAAAGTAGAAATGACCATAGCTTTCATACTGGTTGCAATTATTAGTTTTATATGATGGAAAAACTGTTATATTTATATTGTACTTTATGCTTCTGGCGTTCACTTCTTAGGCCCTAACTATTCGATCTGGTGGAACAACGCCCTAGAGTGAAGCCTAGGTTGCCCGGAACGTAGAAGTGACCATAACTTTTACACTGGCAGCAATTATTCGTTTTATACAATGGAAAAACCGTTCTATTTATTTTGTATTTTATGCTTCGGGCGTTGACTTCTAAGGCCCTAACTGTTTGATCTTGTGGAGCACCGCCCTATAGTGAAGCCTAGGTCGCCCGGTACGTAGGAATGACCATAAGTTTCATTCTGGTTGCAATTATTCGTTCTATACGATGGAAAAACTGTTGTATTTATATTGTATTTTATGCTTCTGGCGTTCACTTCTTAGGCCCTAACTATACGATCTGGTGGTACAACGCCCTAGGGTGAAGCCAAGGTTGCCCGGAACGTAGAAGTGACCATAACTTTTACACTGGCAGCAATTATTCGTTTTATACAATGGAAAAACCGTTCTATTTATTTTGTATTTTATGCTTCGGGCGTTGACTTCTAAGGCCCTAACTGTTTGATCTTGTGGAGCACCGCCCTAGAGTGAAGCCTAGGTTGCCCGGAACGTAGAAATGACCATAACTTTTACACTGGTATCAATTATTCGTTTTATACAATGGAAAAACTGTTCTATTTATTTTGTATTTAATGCTTCGGGCGTTGACTTCTAAGGACCTAACTATTCGGTCTGGTGGAGCAACGCCCTAGAGTGAAGCCTAGGTTGCTCGGAATGTGGAAATGACCACAACTTTCACACTGGTTGCAATTATTCGTTTTATACGATGGAAAAAATGTTGCATCTTTATCGTATTTTGTGCTTCTGGCGTTGACTTCTTAGGCCGTAACTATTCTATCTGGTGGAGCACCGCCCTCGAGTGAAACCTAGGTTGCCCGGAACGTAGAAATGACCACTACTATCACACTGGTTGCAAATTATTCCTGCTATACGATGGAAAAGCTGTTGTATTTTTATTGCATTTTATGCTTCGGGCATTGACTTCTAAGGACCTAACTATTCAATCTGTTGGAGCAACGCCCTAGGGTGAAGCCTAGGTTGCCCGGAACGTAGAAATGACCGTCACTTTCAAACTGGTTGCAATTATTCGTTTTAAACGATGGAAAAACTGTTGTGTTTATATTGTATTTTATGCTTCTGGCGTTGACTTCTAAGGCCCTCACTATTCTATCTGGTGGATCAACGCCCTAGAGTGAAGCCTAGGTTGCTCGGAATGTAGAAATGACCATAACATTCACACTGGTTGAAATTATTCGTTTTACACGGTGGAAAAACTGTTGTATTTATATTGTATTTTATGCTGCTGGCGTTCACTTCTTAGGCCCTAACTATTCGATCTGGTGGAACAACGCCCTGTGGTGAAGCCTAGGTTGCCCGGAAAGTAGAAATGACCATAACTTTCATACTGGTTGCAATTATTCGTTTTATATCATGGAAAAACTGTTGTATTCATATTGTATTATATGCTTCAGGCGTTGACTTCTGAGGCCGTAGCTATTCGATGTGGTGGAAGAACGCCATAGAGTGAAGCCTAGGTTGCCCGGAACGTAGAAATGACCATAACTTTCATACTGGTCGCAATTATTCGTTTTATATCATGGAAGAACTGTTGTATTTATATTGTATTTTATGCTGCTGGCGTTCACTTCTTAGGCCCTAACTATTCGAGCCGGTGGAACAACGCCCTGGGGTGAAGCCTAGGTTGCTCGGAATGTAGAAATGACCATAACATTCACACTGTTTGAAATTATTCGTTTTATACGATGGAAAAACTGTTATATTTATATTGTATTTTATGCTTCTGGCGTTGATTTCTTATGCTCTAACTATTCAATCTGGTGGAACAACGTCCTAGAGTGAGGCCTAGGTTGCCCGGAACGTAGAAATGACCATCACTTCCATACTGGTAGCGTTTATTCGTTTTATACGATGGAAAAACTGTTGTATTTATATTGTATTTTATGCTTCTGGCGTTGACTTCTAAGGCCCTAACTATTCGATCTGGTGGAGCAACGCCCTAGGGTGTAGCCTAGTTTGACCGGAAAGTAGAAATGACCACAACTTTCATACTGGTTGCAATTACTCGCTTTATATGATGGAAAAACTGGTGTATTTATATTGTATTTTATGCTTCTGGCGTTCACTTCTTAGGCCCTAACTATTCGATCTGGTGGAACAGCGCCCTAGGGTGAAGTCTAGGTTGCACGGAAAGTAGAAATGACCATAACTTTCACACTGGTAGCAATTATTCGTTTTATACAATGGAAAAACTGTTCTGTTTATTTTGCATTTTATGCTTCGGTCGTTGACTTCTAAGGACCTAACTGTTTGATCTGGTGGAGCAACGCCCTAGAGTGAAGCCTAGGTTGCCCGTAACGTAGAAATGACAATAACTTTCACACTGGTTGCTATTATTCGTTCTATGCGATGGAAAAACTGTTGTATTTATATTGTATTTTAAGCTTCTGGCGTTGACATCTATGGCACTAACTATTCGATCTGGTGGAGCAACGCAATAGAGTGAAGCCTAGGTTGCCCGGAACGTAGAATTGGACATAACTTTCAAACTGGTTGCAATTATTCCTGTTATATGATGAAATCACTGTTGTATTTTTATTGCATTTTATGCTTCGGGCGTTGACTTCTAAGGCCCTAACTATTCAATGTGTTGGAGCAACGCCCTAGGGTTGAAGCCTAGGTTTCTCGGAAAGTAGAAATGACCATAAGTTTCATACTGGTTGCAATTATTCGTTTTATACGATGGAAAAACTGTTGTATTTTTATTGTATTTTATGCTTCTGGCGTTGACTTCTAAGGCACTCACTATTCGATCTGGTGGAGCAACGCCCTAGGGTGTAGCCTACCTTGCCCGTAAAGTAGAAATGACCATAGCTTTCATACTGGTTGCAATTATTAGTTTTATATGATGGAAAAACTGTTATATTTATATTGTACTTTATGCTTCTGGCGTTCACTTCTTAGGCCCTAACTATTCGATCTGGTGGAACAACGCCCTAGAGTGAAGCCTAGGTTGCCCGGAACGTAGAAGTGACCATAACTTTTACACTGGCAGCAATTATTCGTTTTATACAATGGAAAAACCGTTCTATTTATTTTGTATTTTATGCTTCGGGCGTTGACTTCTAAGGCCCTAACTGTTTGATCTTGTGGAGCACCGCCCTATAGTGAAGCCTAGGTCGCCCGGTACGTAGGAATGACCATAAGTTTCATTCTGGTTGCAATTATTCGTTCTATACGATGGAAAAACTGTTGTATTTATATTGTATTTTATGCTTCTGGCGTTCACTTCTTAGGCCCTAACTATACGATCTGGTGGTACAACGCCCTAGGGTGAAGCCAAGGTTGCCCGGAACGTAGAAGTGACCATAACTTTTACACTGGCAGCAATTATTCGTTTTATACAATGGAAAAACCGTTCTATTTATTTTGTATTTTATGCTTCGGGCGTTGACTTCTAAGGCCCTAACTGTTTGATCTTGTGGAGCACCGCCCTAGAGTGAAGCCTAGGTTGCCCGGAACGTAGAAATGACCATAACTTTTACACTGGTATCAATTATTCGTTTTATACAATGGAAAAACTGTTCTATTTATTTTGTATTTAATGCTTCGGGCGTTGACTTCTAAGGACCTAACTATTCGGTCTGGTGGAGCAACGCCCTAGAGTGAAGCCTAGGTTGCTCGGAATGTGGAAATGACCACAACTTTCACACTGGTTGCAATTATTCGTTTTATACGATGGAAAAAATGTTGCATCTTTATCGTATTTTGTGCTTCTGGCGTTGACTTCTTAGGCCGTAACTATTCTATCTGGTGGAGCACCGCCCTCGAGTGAAACCTAGGTTGCCCGGAACGTAGAAATGACCACTACTATCACACTGGTTGCAAATTATTCCTGCTATACGATGGAAAAGCTGTTGTATTTTTATTGCATTTTATGCTTCGGGCATTGACTTCTAAGGACCTAACTATTCAATCTGTTGGAGCAACGCCCTAGGGTGAAGCCTAGGTTGCCCGGAACGTAGAAATGACCGTCACTTTCAAACTGGTTGCAATTATTCGTTTTAAACGATGGAAAAACTGTTGTGTTTATATTGTATTTTATGCTTCTGGCGTTGACTTCTAAGGCCCTCACTATTCTATCTGGTGGATCAACGCCCTAGAGTGAAGCCTAGGTTGCTCGGAATGTAGAAATGACCATAACATTCACACTGGTTGAAATTATTCGTTTTACACGGTGGAAAAACTGTTGTATTTATATTGTATTTTATGCTGCTGGCGTTCACTTCTTAGGCCCTAACTATTCGATCTGGTGGAACAACGCCCTGTGGTGAAGCCTAGGTTGCCCGGAAAGTAGAAATGACCATAACTTTCATACTGGTTGCAATTATTCGTTTTATATCATGGAAAAACTGTTGTATTCATATTGTATTATATGCTTCAGGCGTTGACTTCTGAGGCCGTAGCTATTCGATGTGGTGGAAGAACGCCATAGAGTGAAGCCTAGGTTGCCCGGAACGTAGAAATGACCATAACTTTCATACTGGTCGCAATTATTCGTTTTATATCATGGAAGAACTGTTGTATTTATATTGTATTTTATGCTGCTGGCGTTCACTTCTTAGGCCCTAACTATTCGAGCCGGTGGAACAACGCCCTGGGGTGAAGCCTAGGTTGCTCGGAATGTAGAAATGACCATAACATTCACACTGTTTGAAATTATTCGTTTTATACGATGGAAAAACTGTTATATTTATATTGTATTTTATGCTTCTGGCGTTGATTTCTTATGCTCTAACTATTCAATCTGGTGGAACAACGTCCTAGAGTGAGGCCTAGGTTGCCCGGAACGTAGAAATGACCATCACTTCCATACTGGTAGCGTTTATTCGTTTTATACGATGGAAAAACTGTTGTATTTATATTGTATTTTATGCTTCTGGCGTTGACTTCTAAGGCCCTAACTATTCGATCTGGTGGAGCAACGCCCTAGGGTGTAGCCTAGTTTGACCGGAAAGTAGAAATGACCACAACTTTCATACTGGTTGCAATTACTCGCTTTATATGATGGAAAAACTGGTGTATTTATATTGTATTTTATGCTTCTGGCGTTCACTTCTTAGGCCCTAACTATTCGATCTGGTGGAACAGCGCCCTAGGGTGAAGTCTAGGTTGCACGGAAAGTAGAAATGACCATAACTTTCACACTGGTAGCAATTATTCGTTTTATACAATGGAAAAACTGTTCTGTTTATTTTGCATTTTATGCTTCGGTCGTTGACTTCTAAGGACCTAACTGTTTGATCTGGTGGAGCAACGCCCTAGAGTGAAGCCTAGGTTGCCCGTAACGTAGAAATGACAATAACTTTCACACTGGTTGCTATTATTCGTTCTATGCGATGGAAAAACTGTTGTATTTATATTGTATTTTAAGCTTCTGGCGTTGACATCTATGGCACTAACTATTCGATCTGGTGGAGCAACGCAATAGAGTGAAGCCTAGGTTGCCCGGAACGTAGAATTGGACATAACTTTCAAACTGGTTGCAATTATTCCTGTTATATGATGAAATCACTGTTGTATTTTTATTGCATTTTATGCTTCGGGCGTTGACTTCTAAGGCCCTAACTATTCAATGTGTTGGAGCAACGCCCTAGGGTTGAAGCCTAGGTTTCTCGGAAAGTAGAAATGACCATAAGTTTCATACTGGTTGCAATTATTCGTTTTATACGATGGAAAAACTGTTGTATTTTTATTGTATTTTATGCTTCTGGCGTTGACTTCTAAGGCACTCACTATTCGATCTGGTGGAGCAACGCCCTAGGGTGTAGCCTACCTTGCCCGTAAAGTAGAAATGACCATAGCTTTCATACTGGTTGCAATTATTAGTTTTATATGATGGAAAAACTGTTATATTTATATTGTATTTTATGCTTCTGGCGTTCACTTCTTAGGCCCTATCTGTTCGATCTGGTGGAACAACGCCCTAAGGTGAAGCCTAGTTTGACCGGAACGTAGAAATGACCATAACTTTCACACCGGTAGCAATTATTCGTTTTACACGATGGAAAAACTGTTCTATTTATTTTGTGTTTTATGCATCGTGCGTTGACTTCTAAGGCCCTAACTATTCAATCTGTTGGAGCAACGCCCGAGTGTGAAGCATAGGTTGCCCGGAAAGTAGAAATGACGTTAACTTTCACACTGGTTGCTATTATTCGTTCTATACGATCGAAAAACTGTTATATTTATATTGTACCTTATGCTTCTGGCGATGACTTCTTAGGCCCTAACAATTCGATCTGGTGGAAAAACGACCTAGAGTGAGGCCTAGGTTGCCCGGAACTTAGAACTGACCATAACTTTCATACTGGTAGCAATTATTCGTTTTATACAATGGAAAAACTGTTCTATTTATTTTGTATTTTATGCTTCGGGCGTTGACTTCTAAGGCCCTAGCTGTTTGAACTGGTGGAGCAACGCCCTAGAGTGAAGCCTAGGTTGCCCGGAACGTAGAAGTGACCATAACTTTCACACTGGTTGCTATTATTCGTTCTATACGATGGAAAAACTGTTGTATTTATATTGTATTTTATGCTTCTGTCGTTCACTTCTTTGGCCCTAACTATTCGATCTGGTGGAGCAACGGCCTAGGGTGAAGCCTAGGTTGCCCGGAACGTAGAAATGGCCATAACTTTTACACTGGTATCAATTATTCGTTTTATACAATGGAAAAACTGTTGTATTCATTTTGTATTTTATTCTTCTGGTGTTGACTTCTTAGGCCCTAACTATTCGATCTGGTGGAACAACGCCCTAGAGTGAAGCCTAGGTTGCCCGGAACGTAGAAATGACCATAACTTTCACACTGGTTGCTATTATTCGTTTTATACGATGGAAAAGCCGTTATATTTATATTTTATTTTATGCTTCTGGCGTTGGCTTCTGAGGCCGTTGCTATTCGATGTGGTGGAAGAACGCCATAGAGTGAAGCCTAGGTAGCCCGGAACGTAGAAATGTCCATATCTTTCACACTGTTTGCAATTATTCATTTTATACGATGGAAAAGCTGTTGTATTTATATTGTATTTTATGCTTCTGGCGTTAACTTCTTAGGCCCTAACTATTCGATCAGGTGGAGCGATGCCTCAGAGTTAAGTCTAGGATGCCCGAAACGCCGAAATGATAATTGCTTTCACGCTTGTTGCAATTATTCCTGTTATAGGATGGGAAGACAGTTGTATTTTTATTGTATTTTATACTTCTGGCGTTGACTTCTAAGGCCCTCACTATTCTATCTGGTGGATCAACGCCCTAGAGTGAAGCCTAGGTTGCTCGGAATGTAGAAATGACCATAACATTCACACTGGTTGAAATTATTCGTTTTACACGATGGAAAAACTGTTGTATTTATATTGTATTTTATGCTGCTGGCGTTCACTTCTTAGGCCCTAACTATTCGATCTGGTGGAACAACGCCCTGTGGTGAAGCCTAGGTTGCCCGGAAAGTAGAAATGACCATAACTTTCATACTGGTTGCAATTATTCGTTTTATATCATGGAAAAACTGTTGTAGTCATATTGTATTATATGCTTCAGGCGTTGACTTCTGAGGCCGTAGCTATTCGATGTGGTGGAAGAACGCCATAGAGTGAAGCCTAGGTTGCCCGGAACGTAGAAATGACCATAACTTTCATACTGGTCGCAATTATTCGTTTTATATGATGGAAGAACTGTTGTATTTATATTGTATTTTATGCTGCTGGCGTTCACTTCTTAGGCCCTAACTATTCGAGCCGGTGGAACAACGCCCTGGGGTGAAGCCTAGGTTGCTCCGAATGTAGAAATGACCATAACATTCACACTGGTTGAAATTATTCGTTTTATACGATGGAAAAACTGTTATATTTATATTGTATTTTATGCTTCTGGCGTTGATTTCTTATGCTCTAACTATTCAATCTGGTGGAACAACGTCCTAGAGTGAGGCCTAGGTTGCCCGGAATGTAGAAATGACCATAACTTTCACACTGGTTGCAATTATCCGTTTTATACGATGGAAAAGCTGTTGTATTTATATCGTATTTTATGCTGCTGGCGTTGACTTCTTAGGCCCTAACTAGTTGAGCTGGTGGAACAACGCCCTGGGGTGAAGCCTAGGTTGCCCGGAACGTAGAAATGACCATAACTTTCGCACTGGTTGCTATTATTCGTTTTATACGATGGAAAAACTGTTATATTTATATTGTACTTTATGCTTCTGGCGTTGCCTTCTTAGGCCCTAACTGTTCGATCTGGTAGAACAACGCCCTAGAGTGATGCCTAGGTTACCCGGTACGTAGAAATGACCAGTACTTTCACACTGTTTGCAATTATTCATTTTATACGATGGAAAAGCTGTTGTATTGATATTGTATTTTATGCTTCTGGCGTTGACTTCTAAGGCCGTAGCTATCAGCTGTGGTGGAGCAACGCCCTAGAGTGAAGCCTAGGTTGCCTGGCACGTACAAATGACCATCACTTTCACACGGGTTGCAATTATTCCTGTTATAGGATGGAAATGCTGTTGTATTTTTATTGTATTTTATGCTTCAGGCTTTGACTTCTGAGGCCGTAGCTATTCGATCTGGTGGAGCAACGCCCTAGAGTGAAACCTAGGTTGCTCGGAATGTAGAAATGACTTTAACTTTCACACTGGTCCCAATTATTCGTTTTATACGATGGAAAAGTTGTTGTATTTTGTATCGTATTTTATGCTTCGGGCGTTTACTTCTAAGGCCCTCACTATTCGATCTGGAGGAGCAACGCCCTGGAGTGAAACCTAGGTTGCCCGGAACGTAGAAATAACCACAACTTTCATACTTGTTGCAATTATTCGATTTATACGATGGAAAAACTGTTGTATTTATATTGTTTTTTATGCTTCTGGCGTTGACATCTAAGGCCCTACCTATTCAATCTGTTGGAGCAACGCCCTATGGTGTAGCCTAGGTTGCCCGGAAAGTAGAAATGACCTCAACTTTCATACTGGTTGCAATTACTCGTTTTATATGATGGAAAAACTGTTGTATTTATATTGTATTTTATGCTTCTGGCGTTCACTTCTTAGGCCCTAACTATTCGATCTGGTGGAGCAACGCCGTAGAGTAGAGCCGAGGTTGCCCGGAACGTAGAAATGACCATCACTTTCAAACTGGTTGCAATTATTCCGGTTATATGATGGAAAAACTGTTGTATTTTTATTGCATTTTATGCTTCGGGCATTGACTTCTAAGGCCCTAACTATTCAATCTGTTGGAGCAACGCCCTAGGGTGTAGTCAAGGTTGCCCGGAAAGTAGAAATGACCACAACTTTCATACTGGTAGCAATTATTCGTTTTATATGATGGAAATACTGTTGTATTTATATTGTATTTTATGCTTCTGGCGTTCACTTCTTAGGCCCTAACTATTCGATCTGGTGAAGCAACGCCCTAGAGTGAAGCCTAGGTTGCCCGCAACGTAGAAATGACCATAACTTTGGCACTGGTTGCTATTATCCGTTTTATACAATGGAAAAACTGTTCTATTTATTTTGTATTTTATGCTCCTGGCGTTGTCTTCTAAGGCCCAAACTGTTTGATCTGGTGGAGCAACGCCCTAGAGTGAAGCCTAGGTTTCCCGGAACGTAGAAATGACCATAACTTTCACACTGGATGCTATTATTCGTTCTATACGATGGAAAAACTGTTATATTTATATTGTATCTTATGCTCCTGGCGTTGACTTCTTAGGCACTAACTATTCGATCTGGTGGAACAACGCCCTAGGGTGAAGCCTAGGTTGCCCGGAACGTAGAAATGACCATAACTTTTACACTGGTAGCAATTATTCGTTTTATACAATGGAAAAACTGTTCTATTTAATTTGTATTTTATGCTTCGGGCGTTGACTTCTAACGCCCTAACTGTTTGATCTGGTGGAGCAACGCCCTACAGTGAAGCCTAGGTTGCCCGGAACGTAGAAATGACCATAACTTTCACACTGGTTGCTATTATTCGTTCTATACGATGGAAAAACTGTTATATTTATATTGTATCTTATGCTTCTGGCGTTGACTTCTTAGGCCCTAACAATTCGATCTGGTGGAACAACGCCATAGAGTGAAGCCTAGGTTGCCTGGAACGTACAAATGACCATCACTTTCACACGGGTTGCAATTATTCCTGTTATAGGATGGAAACGCTGTTGTATTTTTATTGTATTTTATGCTTCAGGCGTTGACTTCTGAGGCCGTAGCTATTCGATCTGGTGGAGCAACGCCCTAGAGTGAAACCTAGGTTGCTCGGAATGTAGAAATGACTTTAACTTTCACACTGGTCCCAATTACTCGTTTTATACGATGGAAAAGTTGTTGTATTTTGTATCGTATTTTATGCTTCGGGCGTTTACTTCTAAGGCCCTCACTATTCGATCTGGAGGAGCAACGCCCTAGAGTGAAACCTAGGTTGCCCGGAACGTAGAAATAACCACAACTTTCATACTTGTTGCAATTATTCGATTTATACGATGGAAAAACTGTTGTATTTATGTTGTTTTTTATGCTTCTGGCGTTGACTTCTAAGGCCCTACCTATCCAATCTGTTGGAGCAACACCCTATGGTGTAGCCTAGGTTGCCCGGAAAGTAGAAATGACCTCAACTTTCATACTGGTTGCAATTACTCGTTTTATATGATGGAAACACTGTTGTATTTATATTGTATTTTATGCTTCTGGCGTTCACTTCTTAGGCCCTAACTATTCGATCTGGTGGAGCAACGCCCTAGAGTGAAGCCGAGGTTGCCCGGAACGTAGAAATGACCATCACTTTCAAACTGGTTGCAATTATTCCGGTTATATGATGGAAAAACTGTTGTATTTTTATTGCATTTTATGCTTCGGGCATTGACTTCTAAGGCCCTAATTATTCAATCTGTTGGAACAACGCCCTAGAGTGAAGCCTAGGTTGCCTGGCACGTACAAATGACCATCACTTTCACACGGGTTGCAATTATTCCTGTTATAGGATGGAAACGCTGTTGTATTTTTATTGTATTTTATGCTTCAGGCGTTGACTTCTGAGGCCGTAGCTATTCGATCTGGTGGAGCAACGCCCTAGAGTGAAACCTAGGTTGCTCGGAATGTAGAAATGACTTTAACTTTCACTCTGGTCCCAATTATTCGTTTTATACGATGGAAAAGTTGTTGTATTTTGTATCGTATTTTATGCTTCGGGCATTGACTTCTAAGGCCCTCACTATTCGATCTGGAGGAGCAACGCCCTAGAGTGAAACCTAGGTTGCCCGGAACGTAGAAATAACCACAACTTTCATACTTGTTGCAATTATTCTATTTATACGATGGAACAACTGTTGTGTTTATATTGTTTTTTATGCTTCTGGCGTTGACATCTAAGGCCCTACCTATTCCATCTGTTGGAGCAACGCCCTATGGTGTAGCCTAGGTTGCCCGGAAAGTAGAAATGACCTCAACTTTCATACTGGTTGCAATTACTCGTTTTATATGATGGAAAAACTGTTGTATTTATATTGTATTTTATGCTTCTGGCGTTCACTTCTTAGGCCCTAACTATTCGATCTGGTGGAGCAACGCCCTAGAGTGAAGCCTAGGTTGCCCGGAACGTAGAAATGACCATAACTTTCACACTGGATGCTATTATTCGTTCTAAACGATGGAAAGACTGTTATATTTATATTGTATCTTTTGCTTCTGGCGTTGACTTCTTAGGCCCTAACAATTCGATCTGGCGGAACAACGCCCTAGAGTGAAGCCTAGGTTGCCTGGAACGTACAAATGACCATCACTTTCACACGGGTTGCAATTATTTCGGTTATATGATGGAAAGACTGTTGTATATTTGTTGCATTTTATGCTTCGGGCATTGACTTCTAAGGCCCTAACTATTCAACCTGTTGGAGCAACGCCCTAGGGTGTAGCCTAGGTTGCCCGGAACGTAGATATGACCATAACCTTCACACAGGTTGCAATTATTCGTTTTCTACGATGGAAAAACTGTTGTATTTATATTGTATTTTATGCTTCCGGTGTTGACTTCTTGGACCCTAACTCTTCGATCTGGTGGAGCAACGCCTCAGAGTTAAGTCTAGGATGCCCGAAACGTCGAAATGATCGTTACTTTCGCACTGGTTGCAATTAGTCATGCTATACAATGGAAAAATTGTTGTATTTATACTGTATTTTATGCTTCTGGCGTTGACTTCTAAGGCCGTATCTATTCGATGTGGTGGAGCAACGCCGTAGGGTGAAGCCTAGGTTGCCCGGAACGTAGAAATGCCCATTACTTTCACACTGGTTGCAATTATTAGTTTTATACGATGGAAAAACTGTTCTATTTATTTTGTATTTTATGCTTCGGGCGTTGACTTCTAAGGCCCTAACTATTCAATCTGTTGGAGCAACGCCCTAGGGTGAAGCCTAGGTTGCCCGGAAAGTAGAAATGACCATACTTTCATACTGGTTGCAATTATTTGTTTTATACGATGGAAAAGCTGTTGTATTTATACCGTATTTTATGCTTCTGGCGTTGACTTCTTATGCCCTAACTATTCCATCTGGTGGAACAACGCCCTAGGGTGAAGCCTGGCTTGTCCGGTACGTAGAAATGACCATTACTTTCACACGGGTTCCAATTATTCCTGTTATAGGATGGAAAGACTGTTGTATTTTTATTGTATTTTATGCTTCAGGCGTTGACTTCTGAGGCCGTAGCTATTCGATCTGGTGGAGCAACGCCCTAGAGTGAAACCTAGGTTGCCCGGAACGTAGAAATAACCACAACTTTCATACTTGTTGCAATTATTCGATTTATACGATGGAAAAACTGTTGTATTTATATTATTTTTTATGCTTCTGGCGTTGACTTCTAAGGCCCTACCTATTCAATCTGTTGGAGCAACGCCCTAGGGTGAAGCCTAGGTTGCTCGGAAAGTAGAAATGACCATAACTTTCACACTGGATGCTATTATTCGTTCTATAGGATGGAAAAACTGTTATATTTATATTGTATCTAATGCTTCTGGCGTTGACTTCTTAGGCCCTAACAATTCGATCTGGTGGAACAACGCCCTAGAGTGAAGCCTAGGTTGCCTGGAACGTACAAATGACCATCACTTTCACACGGGTGGCAATTATTCCTGTTATAGGATGGAAAGGCTGTTGTATTTTTATTGTATTTTATGCTTCAGGCGTTGACTTCTGAGGCCGTAGCTATTCGATGTGGTGGAAGAACGCCATAGAGTGAAGCCTAGGTTGCCCGGAACGTAGAAATGACCATAACATTCATACTGGTGGCAATTATTCGTTCTATATGATGGAAAAACTGTTGTATTTATATTGTATTTTATGCTGCTGGCGTTCACTTCTTAGGCCCTAACTAGTCGAGCTGGTGGAACAACGCCCTGGGGTGAAGCCTAGGTTGCCCGGAACGTAGAAATGACCATAACTTTCGCACTGGTTGCTATTATTCGTTTTATACGACGGAAAAACTGTTATATTTATATTGTACTTTATGCTTCTGGCGTTGCCTTCTTAGGCCCTAACTGTTCGATCTGGTAGGACAACGCCCTAGAGTGATGCCTAGGTTACCCGGTACGTAGAAATGACCAGTACTTTCACACTGTTTGCAATTATTCATTTTATACGATGGAAAAGCTGTTGTATTGATATTGTATTTTATGCTTCTGGCGTTGACTTCTAAGGCCGTAGCTATCAGCTGTGGTGGAGCAACGCCCTACAGTGACGCCTCGGTTGGCCGGAACGTAGGAATGACCATAACTTTCACACTGGTCGCTATTATTCGTTCTATACGATGGAAAAACTGTTATAATTATATTGTATCTTATGCTTCTTGCGTTGACTTCTTAGGCCCTAACAATTCGGTCTGGTGGGACAACGCCCTAGAGTGAAGCCTAGGTTGCCTGGAACGTACAAATGACCATAACTTTGGCACTGGTTGCTATTATCCGTTTTATACGATGGAAAAACTGTTCTATTTATTTTGTAATTTATGCTTCGGGCGTTGACTACTAAGGCCCAAACTGTTTGATCTGGTGGAGCAACGCCCTAGAGTGAAGCCTAGGTTTCCCGGAACGTAGAAATGACCATAACTTTCACACTGGATGCTATTATTCGTTCTATACGATGGAAAAACTGTTATATTTATATTGTATCTTATGCTCCTGGCGTTGACTTCTTAGGCCCTAACAATTCGGTCTGGTGGAACAACGCCCTAGAGTGAAGCCTAGGTTGCCTGTAACGTACAAATGACCATCACTTTCGCACGGGTTGCAATTATTCCGGTTATATGATGGAAAGACTGTTGTATATTTGTTGCATTTTATGCTTCGGGCATTGACTTCTAAGGCCCTAACTATTCAACCTGTTGGATCAACGCCCTAGGGTGTAGCCTAGGTTGACCGGAACGTAGATATGACCATAACCTTCACACAGGTTGCAATTATTCGTTTTCTACGATGGAAATACTGTTGTATTTATATTGTATTTTATGCTTCCGGTGTTGACTTCTTAGACCCTAACTGTTCGATCTGGTGGAGCAACGCCTCAGAGTTAAGTCTAGGATGCCCGAAACGTCGAAATGATCGTTACTTTCGCACTGGTTGCAATTAGTCATGCTATACAATGGAAAAATTGTTGTATTTATACTGTATTTTATGCTTCTGGCGTTGACTTCTAAGGCCGTATCTATTCGATTTGGTGGAGCAACGCCGTAGGGTGAAGCCTAGGTTGCCCGGAACGTAGAAATGCCCATTACTTTCACACTGGTTGCAATTATTAGTTTTATACGATGGAAAAACTGTTCTATTTATTTTGTATTTTATGCTTCGGGCGTTGACTTCTAAGGCCCTAACTATTCAATCTGTTGGAGCAGCGACCTAGGGTGAAGCCTAGGTTGCCCGGAAAGTAGAAATGACCATACTTTCATACTGGTTGCAATTATTTGTTTTATACGATGGAAAAGCTGTTGTATTTATATCGTATTTTATGCTTCTGGCGTTGACTTCTTAGGCCCTAACTATTCCATCTGGTGGAACAACACCCTAGGGTGATGTCTAGGTTGCCCCGAAAGTAGAAATGACCATAACTTTCACACTGGTAGCAATTAATCGTTTTATACGATGGAAAAAAAGTTCTATTTATTTTGTATTTTATGCTTCGAACGTTGACTTCTAAGGGCCTAACTATTCGATCTGGTAGAGCAACGCCCTAGAGTGAAGCCTAGGTTGCCCGGTACGTAGAAATGACCATAAGTTTCATACTGGTTGCAATTATTCGTTTTATACGATGGAAAAACTGTTGTATTTATATTGTATTTTATGCTTCTGGCGTTCACTTCTTAGGCCCTAACTATTCGATCAGGTGGTACAACGCCTTAGGGTGAAGCCTAGGTTGCCCGGAACGTAGAAATGACCATAACTTTTACACTGGCAGCAATTATTCGTTTTATACAATGGAAAAATCGTTCTATTTATTTTGCATTTTATGCTTCGGGCGTTGACTTCTAAGGCCCTAACTGTTTGATCTGGTGGAGCATCGCCGTAGAGTGAATCCTAGGTTGCCCGGAACGTAGAAATGACCATAACTTTCACACTGGTTGCTATTATTCGTTTTATACGATGGAAAAACTGTTATATTTATATTGTATTTAAGCTTCTGGCGTTGACTTCCTAGGCCGTTGCTATTCGATGTGGTGGAAGAACACCATACAGTGAAGCCTAGGTAGGCCGGATCGTAGAAATGTCCATATCTTTCACACTGTTCGCAATTTTTCGTTTTAGACGATGGAAAAACTGTTTTATTTATTTTGTATTTTATGCTTCGGGCGTTGACTTCTAAGGCCCTAACTATTCAATCTGTTGGAGCAGCGCCCTAGGGTGTAGCCTAGGTTGACCGGAACGTAGATATGACCATAACCTTCACACAGGTTGCAATTATTCGTTTTCTACGATGGAAATACTGTTGTATTTATATTGTATTTTATGCTTCCGGTGTTGACTTCTTAGACCCTAACTCTTCGATCTGGTGGAGCAACGCCTCAGAGTTAAGTCTAGGATGCCCGAAACGTCGAAATGATCGTTACTTTCGCACTGGTTGCAATTAGTCATGCTATACAATGGAAAAATTGTTGTATTTATACTGTATTTTATGCTTCTGGCGTTGACTTCTAAGGCCGTATCTATTCGATTTGGTGGAGCAACGCCGTAGGGTGAAGCCTAGGTTGCCCGGAACGTAGAAATGCCCATTACTTTCACACTGGTTGCAATTATTAGTTTTATACGATGGAAAAACTGTTCTATTTATTTTGTATTTTATGCTTCGGGCGTTGACTTCTAAGGCCCTAACTATTCAATCTGTTGGAGCAGCGACCTAGGGTGAAGCCTAGGTTGCCCAGAAAGTAGAAATGACCATACTTTCATACTGGTTGCAATTATTTGTTTTATACGATGGAAAAGCTGTTGTATTTATATCGTATTTTATGCTTCTGGCGTTGACTTCTTAGGCCCTAACTATTCCATCTGGTGGAACAACACCCTAGGGTGATGTCTAGGTTGCCCCGAAAGTAGAAATGACCATAACTTTCACACTGGTAGCAATTAATCGTTTTATACGATGGAAAAAAAGTTCTATTTATTTTGTATTTTATGCTTCGAACGTTGACTTCTAAGGCCCTAACTGTTTGATCTGGTGGAGCATCGCCGTAGAGTGAATCCTAGGTTGCCCGGAACGTAGAAATGACCATAACTTTCACACTGGTTGCTATTATTCGTTTTATACGATGGAAAAACTGTTATATTTATATTGTATTTAAGCTTCTGGCGTTGACTTCCTAGGCCGTTGCTATTCGATGTGGTGGAAGAACACCATACAGTGAAGCCTAGGTAGCCCGGATCGTAGAAATGTCCATATCTTTTACACTGTTTGCAATTTTTCGTTTTATACGATGGAAAAACTGTTTTATTTATTTTGTATTTTATGCTTCGGGCGTTGACTTCTAAGGCCCTAACAATTCGATCTAGTGGAGCAACGCCCTAGAGTGCAGCCTAGGTTGCACAGAACGTAGAAATGACCATAACTTTCACACTGGTTGCTATCATTCGTTTTATATGATGGAAAAACTGTTGTATTTATATTGTATTTTATGCTTCTGGCGTGCACTTCTTAGGCCCTAACTATTCGATCTGGTGGAACAACGCCATAGAGTGAAGCCTAGGTTGCCCGGAACGTAGAAACGACCATAACTTTCATACTGGTTGCAATTATTCGTTTTATATGATGGAAGAACTGTTGTATTTATATTGTATTTTATGCTGCTGGCGTTCACTTCTTAGGCCCTAACTAGTCGATCTGTTGGAGCAACGCCCTATGGTGAAGCCTAGGTTGCCCGGAAAGTAGAAGTGACAATAACATTCACACTGGTTGCAATTATTCATTTTATACGATGGAAAAGCTGCTGCATCTTTATTGTATTTTATGCTTCAGTCGTTGACGTCTAAGGCCGTAGCTGTTAGATGTGGTGGAGCAACGCACTAGAGTGACGCCTAGGTTGCCCGGAACGTAGAAATGACCATAACTTTCTCACTGGTTGCTATTATTCGTTCTATACGATGGAAAAACTGTTGTATTTATATTGTATTTTATGCTTCTGGCGTTCACTTCTTGGGCCCTAACTATTCGATCTGGTGGAGCAACGCCCTAGAGTGAAGCCGAGGTTGCCCGGAACGTAGAAATGACCATCACTTTCAAACTGGTTGCAATTATTCCGGTTATATGATGGAAAAACTGTTGTATTTTTATTGCATTTTATGCTTCGGGCATTGACTTCTAAGGCCCTAATTATTCAATCTGTTGGAACAACGCCCTAGAGTGAAGCCTAGGTTGCCTGGCACGTACAAATGACCATCACTTTCACACGGGTTGCAATTATTCCTGTTATAGGATGGAAACGCTGTTGTATTTTTATTGTATTTTATGCTTCAGGCGTTGACTTCTGAGGCCGTAGCTATTCGATCTGGTGGAGCAACGCCCTAGAGTGAAACCTAGGTTGCTCGGAATGTAGAAATGACTTTAACTTTCACTCTGGTCCCAATTATTCGTTTTATACGATGGAAAAGTTGTTGTATTTTGTATCGTATTTTATGCTTCGGGCATTGACTTCTAAGGCCCTCACTATTCGATCTGGAGGAGCAACGCCCTAGAGTGAAACCTAGGTTGCCCGGAACGTAGAAATAACCACAACTTTCATACTTGTTGCAATTATTCTATTTATACGATGGAAAAACTGTTGTGTTTATATTGTTTTTTATGCTTCTGGCGTTGACATCTAAGGCCCTACCTATTCCATCTGTTGGAGCAACGCCCTATGGTGTAGCCTAGGTTGCCCGGAAAGTAGAAATGACCTCAACTTTCATACTGGTTGCAATTACTCGTTTTATATGATGGAAAAACTGTTGTATTTATATTGTATTTTATGCTTCTGGCGTTCACTTCTTAGGCCCTAACTATTCGATCTGGTGGAGCAACGCCCTAGAGTGAAGCCTAGGTTGCCCGGAACGTAGAAATGACCATAACTTTCACACTGGATGCTATTATTCGTTCTAAACGATGGAAAGACTGTTATATTTATATTGTATCTTTTGCTTCTGGCGTTGACTTCTTAGGCCCTAACAATTCGATCTGGCGGAACAACGCCCTAGAGTGAAGCCTAGGTTGCCTGGAACGTACAAATGACCATCACTTTCACACGGGTTGCAATTATTCCGGTTATATGATGGAAAGACTGTTGTATATTTGTTGCATTTTATGCTTCGGGCATTGACTTCTAAGGCCCTAACTATTCAACCTGTTGGAGCAACGCCCTAGGGTGTAGCCTAGGTTGCCCGGAACGTAGATATGACCATAACCTTCACACAGGTTGCAATTATTCGTTTTCTACGATGGAAAAACTGTTGTATTTATATTGTATTTTATGCTTCCGGTGTTGACTTCTTAGACCCTAACTCTTCGATCTGGTGGAGCAACGCCTCAGAGTTAAGTCTAGGATGCCCGAAACGTCGAAATGATCGTTACTTTCGCACTGGTTGCAATTAGTCATGCTATACAATGGAAAAATTGTTGTATTTATACTGTATTTTATGCTTCTGGCGTTGACTTCTAAGGCCGTATCTATTCGATGTGGTGGAGCAACGCCGTAGGGTGAAGCCTAGGTTGCCCGGAACGTAGAAATGCCCATTACTTTCACACTGGTTGCAATTATTAGTTTTATACGATGGAAAAACTGTTCTATTTATTTTGTATTTTATGCTTCGGGCGTTGACTTCTAAGGCCCTAACTATTCAATCTGTTGGAGCAACGCCCTAGGGTGAAGCCTAGGTTGCCCGGAAAGTAGAAATGACCATACTTTCATACTGGTTGCAATTATTTGTTTTATACGATGGAAAAGCTGTTGTATTTATACCGTATTTTATGCTTCTGGCGTTGACTTCTTATGCCCTAACTATTCCATCTGGTGGAACAACGCCCTAGGGTGAAGCCTGGCTTGTCCGGTACGTAGAAATGACCATTACTTTCACACGGGTTCCAATTATTCCTGTTATAGGATGGAAAGACTGTTGTATTTTTATTGTATTTTATGCTTCAGGCGTTGACTTCTGAGGCCGTAGCTATTCGATCTGGTGGAGCAACGCCCTAGAGTGAAACCTAGGTTGCCCGGAACGTAGAAATAACCACAACTTTCATACTTGTTGCAATTATTCGATTTATACGATGGAAAAACTGTTGTATTTATATTGTTTTTTATGCTTCTGGCGTTGACTTCTAAGGCCCTACCTATTCAATCTGTTGGAGCAACGCCCTAGGGTGAAGCCTAGGTTGCTCGGAAAGTAGAAATGACCATAACTTTCACACTGGATGCTATTATTCGTTCTATAGGATGGAAAAACTGTTATATTTATATTGTATCTAATGCTTCTGGCGTTGACTTCTTAGGCCCTAACAATTCGATCTGGTGGAACAACGCCCTAGAGTGAAGCCTAGGTTGCCTGGAACGTACAAATGACCATCACTTTCACACGGGTGGCAATTATTCCTGTTATAGGATGGAAAGGCTGTTGTATTTTTATTGTATTTTATGCTTCAGGCGTTGACTTCTGAGGCCGTAGCTATTCGATGTGGTGGAAGAACGCCATAGAGTGAAGCCTAGGTTGCCCGGAACGTAGAAATGACCATAACATTCATACTGGTGGCAATTATTCGTTCTATATGATGGAAAAACTGTTGTATTTATATTGTATTTTATGCTGCTGGCGTTCACTTCTTAGGCCCTAACTAGTCGAGCTGGTGGAACAACGCCCTGGGGTGAAGCCTAGGTTGCCCGGAACGTAGAAATGACCATAACTTTCGCACTGGTTGCTATTATTCGTTTTATACGACGGAAAAACTGTTATATTTATATTGTACTTTATGCTTCTGGCGTTGCCTTCTTAGGCCCTAACTGTTCGATCTGGTAGGACAACGCCCTAGAGTGATGCCTAGGTTACCCGGTACGTAGAAATGACCAGTACTTTCACACTGTTTGCAATTATTCATTTTATACGATGGAAAAGCTGTTGTATTGATATTGTATTTTATGCTTCTGGCGTTGACTTCTAAGGCCGTAGCTATCAGCTGTGGTGGAGCAACGCCCTACAGTGACGCCTCGGTTGGCCGGAACGTAGGAATGACCATAACTTTCACACTGGTCGCTATTATTCGTTCTATACGATGGAAAAACTGTTATAATTATATTGTATCTTATGCTTCTTGCGTTGACTTCTTAGGCCATAACAATTCGGTCTGGTGGGACAACGCCCTAGAGTGAAGCCTAGGTTGCCTGGAACGTACAAATGACCATAACTTTGGCACTGGTTGCTATTATCCGTTTTATACGATGGAAAAACTGTTCTATTTATTTTGTAATTTATGCTTCGGGCGTTGACTACTAAGGCCCAAACTGTTTGATCTGGTGGAGCAACGCCCTAGAGTGAAGCCTAGGTTTCCCGGAACGTAGAAATGACCATAACTTTCACACTGGATGCTATTATTCGTTCTATACGATGGAAAAACTGTTATATTTATATTGTATCTTATGCTCCTGGCGTTGACTTCTTAGGCCCTAACAATTCGGTCTGGTGGAACAACGCCCTAGAGTGAAGCCTAGGTTGCCTGTAACGTACAAATGACCATCACTTTCACACGGGTTGCAATTATTCCGGTTATATGATGGAAAGACTGTTGTATATTTGTTGCATTTTATGCTTCGGGCATTGACTTCTAAGGCCCTAACTATTCAACCTGTTGGATCAACGCCCTAGGGTGTAGCCTAGGTTGACCGGAACGTAGATATGACCATAACCTTCACACAGGTTGCAATTATTCGTTTTCTACGATGGAAATACTGTTGTATTTATATTGTATTTTATGCTTCCGGTGTTGACTTCTTAGACCCTAACTCTTCGATCTGGTGGAGCAACGCCTCAGAGTTAAGTCTAGGATGCCCGAAACGTCGAAATGATCGTTACTTTCGCACTGGTTGCAATTAGTCATGCTATACAATGGAAAAATTGTTGTATTTATACTGTATTTTATGCTTCTGGCGTTGACTTCTAAGGCCGTATCTATTCGATTTGGTGGAGCAACGCCGTAGGGTGAAGCCTAGGTTGCCCGGAACGTAGAAATGCCCATTACTTTCACACTGGTTGCAATTATTAGTTTTATACGATGGAAAAACTGTTCTATTTATTTTGTATTTTATGCTTCGGGCGTTGACTTCTAAGGCCCTAACTATTCAATCTGTTGGAGCAGCGACCTAGGGTGAAGCCTAGGTTGCCCGGAAAGTAGAAATGACCATACTTTCATACTGGTTGCAATTATTTGTTTTATACGATGGAAAAGCTGTTGTATTTATATCGTATTTTATGCTTCTGGCGTTGACTTCTTAGGCCCTAACTATTCCATCTGGTGGAACAACACCCTAGGGTGATGTCTAGGTTGCCCCGAAAGTAGAAATGACCATAACTTTCACACTGGTAGCAATTAATCGTTTTATACGATGGAAAAAAAGTTCTATTTATTTTGTATTTTATGCTTCGAACGTTGACTTCTAAGGGCCTAACTATTCGATCTGGTAGAGCAACGCCCTAGAGTGAAGCCTAGGTTGCCCGGTACGTAGAAATGACCATAAGTTTCATACTGGTTGCAATTATTCGTTTTATACGATGGAAAAACTGTTGTATTTATATTGTATTTTATGCTTCTGGCGTTCACTTCTTAGGCCCTAACTATTCGATCAGGTGGTACAACGCCTTAGGGTGAAGCCTAGGTTGCCCGGAACGTAGAAATGACCATAACTTTTACACTGGCAGCAATTATTCGTTTTATACAATGGAAAAACCGTTCTATTTATTTTGCATTTTATGCTTCGGGCGTTGACTTCTAAGGCCCTAACTGTTTGATCTGGTGGAGCATCGCCGTAGAGTGAATCCTAGGTTGCCCGGAACGTAGAAATGACCATAACTTTCACACTGGTTGCTATTATTCGTTTTATACGATGGAAAAACTGTTATATTTATATTGTATTTAAGCTTCTGGCGTTGACTTCCTAGGCCGTTGCTATTCGATGTGGTGGAAGAACACCATACAGTGAAGCCTAGGTAGGCCGGATCGTAGAAATGTCCATATCTTTCACACTGTTCGCAATTTTTCGTTTTATACGATGGAAAAACTGTTTTATTTATTTTGTATTTTATGCTTCGGGCGTTGACTTCTAAGGCCCTAACTATTCAATCTGTTGGAGCAGCGCCCTAGGGTGTAGCCTAGGTTGACCGGAACGTAGATATGACCATAACCTTCACACAGGTTGCAATTATTCGTTTTCTACGATGGAAATACTGTTGTATTTATATTGTATTTTATGCTTCCGGTGTTGACTTCTTAGACCCTAACTCTTCGATCTGGTGGAGCAACGCCTCAGAGTTAAGTCTAGGATGCCGGAAACGTCGAAATGATCGTTACTTTCGCACTGGTTGCAATTAGTCATGCTATACAATGGAAAAATTGTTGTATTTATACTGTATTTTATGCTTCTGGCGTTGACTTCTAAGGCCGTATCTATTCGATTTGGTGGAGCAACGCCGTAGGGTGAAGCCTAGGTTGCCCGGAACGTAGAAATGCCCATTACTTTCACACTGGTTGCAATTATTAGTTTTATACGATGGAAAAACTGTTCTATTTATTTTGTATTTTATGCTTCGGGCGTTGACTTCTAAGGCCCTAACTATTCAATCTGTTGGAGCAGCGACCTAGGGTGAAGCCTAGGTTGCCCAGAAAGTAGAAATGACCATACTTTCATACTGGTTGCAATTATTTGTTTTATACGATGGAAAAGCTGTTGTATTTATATCGTATTTTATGCTTCTGGCGTTGACTTCTTAGGCCCTAACTATTCCATCTGGTGGAACAACACCCTAGGGTGATGTCTAGGTTGCCCCGAAAGTAGAAATGACCATAACTTTCACACTGGTAGCAATTAATCGTTTTATACGATGGAAAAAAAGTTCTATTTATTTTGTATTTTATGCTTCGAACGTTGACTTCTAAGGCCCTAACTGTTTGATCTGGTGGAGCATCGCCGTAGAGTGAATCCTAGGTTGCCCGGAACGTAGAAATGACCATAACTTTCACACTGGTTGCTATTATTCGTTTTATACGATGGAAAAACTGTTATATTTATATTGTATTTAAGCTTCTGGCGTTGACTTCCTAGGCCGTTGCTATTCGATGTGGTGGAAGAACACCATACAGTGAAGCCTAGGTAGCCCGGATCGTAGAAATGTCCATATCTTTTACACTGTTTGCAATTTTTCGTTTTATACGATGGAAAAACTGTTTTATTTATTTTGTATTTTATGCTTCGGGCGTTGACTTCTAAGGCCCTAACAATTCGATCTAGTGGAGCAACGCCCTAGAGTGCAGCCTAGGTTGCACAGAACGTAGAAATGACCATAACTTTCACACTGGTTGCTATCATTCGTTTTATATGATGGAAAAACTGTTGTATTTATATTGTATTTTATGCTTCTGGCGTGCACTTCTTAGGCCCTAACTATTCGATCTGGTGGAACAACGCCATAGAGTGAAGCCTAGGTTGCCCGGAACGTAGAAACGACCATAACTTTCATACTGGTTGCAATTATTCGTTTTATATGATGGAAGAACTGTTGTATTTATATTGTATTTTATGCTGCTGGCGTTCACTTCTTAGGCCCTAACTAGTCGATCTGTTGGAGCAACGCCCTAGGGTGAAGCCTAGGTTGCCCGGAAAGTAGAAGTGACAATAACATTCACACTGGTTGCAATTATTCATTTTATACGATGGAAAAGCTGCTGCATCTTTATTGTATTTTATGCTTCAGTCGTTGACGTCTAAGGCCGTAGCTGTTAGATGTGGTGGAGCAACGCACTAGAGTGACGCCTAGGTTGCCCGGAACGTAGAAATGACCATAACTTTCTCACTGGTTGCTATTATTCGTTCTATACGATGGAAAAACTGTTGTATTTATATTGTATTTTATGCTTCTGGCGTTCACTTCTTGGGCCCTAACTATTCGATCTGGTGGAGCAACGCCCTAGAGTGAAGCCGAGGTTGCCCGGAACGTAGAAATGACCATCACTTTCAAACTGGTTGCAATTATTCCGGTTATATGATGGAAAAACTGTTGTATTTTTATTGCATTTTATGCTTCGGGCATTGACTTCTAAGGCCCTAATTATTCAATCTGTTGGAACAACGCCCTAGAGTGAAGCCTAGGTTGCCTGGCACGTACAAATGACCATCACTTTCACACGGGTTGCAATTATTCCTGTTATAGGATGGAAACGCTGTTGTATTTTTATTGTATTTTATGCTTCAGGCGTTGACTTCTGAGGCCGTAGCTATTCGATCTGGTGGAGCAACGCCCTAGAGTGAAACCTAGGTTGCTCGGAATGTAGAAATGACTTTAACTTTCACTCTGGTCCCAATTATTCGTTTTATACGATGGAAAAGTTGTTGTATTTTGTATCGTATTTTATGCTTCGGGCATTGACTTCTAAGGCCCTCACTATTCGATCTGGAGGAGCAACGCCCTAGAGTGAAACCTAGGTTGCCCGGAACGTAGAAATAACCACAACTTTCATACTTGTTGCAATTATTCTATTTATACGATGGAAAAACTGTTGTGTTTATATTGTTTTTTATGCTTCTGGCGTTGACATCTAAGGCCCTACCTATTCCATCTGTTGGAGCAACGCCCTATGGTGTAGCCTAGGTTGCCCGGAAAGTAGAAATGACCTCAACTTTCATACTGGTTGCAATTACTCGTTTTATATGATGGAAAAACTGTTGTATTTATATTGTATTTTATGCTTCTGGCGTTCACTTCTTAGGCCCTAACTATTCGATCTGGTGGAGCAACGCCCTAGAGTGAAGCCTAGGTTGCCCGGAACGTAGAAATGACCATAACTTTCACACTGGATGCTATTATTCGTTCTAAACGATGGAAAGACTGTTATATTTATATTGTATCTTTTGCTTCTGGCGTTGACTTCTTAGGCCCTAACAATTCGATCTGGCGGAACAACGCCCTAGAGTGAAGCCTAGGTTGCCTGGAACGTACAAATGACCATCACTTTCACACGGGTTGCAATTATTCCGGTTATATGATGGAAAGACTGTTGTATATTTGTTGCATTTAATGCTTCGGGCATTGACTTCTAAGGCCCTAACTATTCAACCTGTTGGAGCAACGCCCTAGGGTGTAGCCTAGGTTGCCCGGAACGTAGATATGACCATAACCTTCACACAGGTTGCAATTATTCGTTTTCTACGATGGAAAAACTGTTGTATTTATATTGTATTTTATGCTTCCGGTGTTGACTTCTTAGACCCTAACTCTTCGATCTGGTGGAGCAACGCCTCAGAGTTAAGTCTAGGATGCCCGAAACGTCGAAATGATCGTTACTTTCGCACTGGTTGCAATTAGTCATGCTATACAATGGAAAAATTGTTGTATTTATACTGTATTTTATGCTTCTGGCGTTGACTTCTAAGGCCGTATCTATTCGATGTGGTGGAGCAACGCCGTAGGGTGAAGCCTAGGTTGCCCGGAACGTAGAAATGCCCATTACTTTCACACTGGTTGCAATTATTAGTTTTATACGATGGAAAAACTGTTCTATTTATTTTGTATTTTATGCTTCGGGCGTTGACTTCTAAGGCCCTAACTATTCAATCTGTTGGAGCAACGCCCTAGGGTGAAGCCTAGGTTGCCCGGAAAGTAGAAATGACCATACTTTCATACTGGTTGCAATTATTTGTTTTATACGATGGAAAAGCTGTTGTATTTATACCGTATTTTATGCTTCTGGCGTTGACTTCTTATGCCCTAACTATTCCATCTGGTGGAACAACGCCCTAGGGTGAAGCCTGGCTTGTCCGGTACGTAGAAATGACCATTACTTTCACACGGGTTCCAATTATTCCTGTTATAGGATGGAAAGACTGTTGTATTTTTATTGTATTTTATGCTTCAGGCGTTGACTTCTGAGGCCGTAGCTATTCGATCTGGTGGAGCAACGCCCTAGAGTGAAACCTAGGTTGCCCGGAACGTAGAAATAACCACAACTTTCATACTTGTTGCAATTATTCGATTTATACGATGGAAAAACTGTTGTATTTATATTGTTTTTTATGCTTCTGGCGTTGACTTCTAAGGCCCTACCTATTCAATCTGTTGGAGCAACGCCCTAGGGTGAAGCCTAGGTTGCTCGGAAAGTAGAAATGACCATAACTTTCACACTGGATGCTATTATTCGTTCTATAGGATGGAAAAACTGTTATATTTATATTGTATCTAATGCTTCTGGCGTTGACTTCTTAGGCCCTAACAATTCGATCTGGTGGAACAACGCCCTAGAGTGAAGCCTAGGTTGCCTGGAACGTACAAATGACCATCACTTTCACACGGGTGGCAATTATTCCTGTTATAGGATGGAAAGGCTGTTGTATTTTTATTGTATTTTATGCTTCAGGCGTTGACTTCTGAGGCCGTAGCTATTCGATGTGGTGGAAGAACGCCATAGAGTGAAGCCTAGGTTGCCCGGAACGTAGAAATGACCATAACATTCATACTGGTGGCAATTATTCGTTCTATATGATGGAAAAACTGTTGTATTTATATTGTATTTTATGCTGCTGGCGTTCACTTCTTAGGCCCTAACTAGTCGAGCTGGTGGAACAACGCCCTGGGGTGAAGCCTAGGTTGCCCGGAACGTAGAAATGACCATAACTTTCGCACTGGTTGCTATTATTCGTTTTATACGACGGAAAAACTGTTATATTTATATTGTACTTTATGCTTCTGGCGTTGCCTTCTTAGGCCCTAACTGTTCGATCTGGTAGGACAACGCCCTAGAGTGATGCCTAGGTTACCCGGTACGTAGAAATGACCAGTACTTTCACACTGTTTGCAATTATTCATTTTATACGATGGAAAAGCTGTTGTATTGATATTGTATTTTATGCTTCTGGCGTTGACTTCTAAGGCCGTAGCTATCAGCTGTGGTGGAGCAACGGCCTACAGTGACGCCTCGGTTGGCCGGAACGTAGGAATGGCCATAACTTTCACACTGGTCGCTATTATTCGTTCTATACGATGGAAAAACTGTTATAATTATATTGTATCTTATGCTTCTTGCGTTGACTTCTTAGGCCCTAACAATTCGGTCTGGTGGGACAACGCCCTAGAGTGAAGCCTAGGTTGCCTGGAACGTACAAATGACCATAACTTTGGCACTGGTTGCTATTATCCGTTTTATACGATGGAAAAACTGTTCTATTTATTTTGTAATTTATGCTTCGGGCGTTGACTACTAAGGCCCAAACTGTTTGATCTGGTGGAGCAACGCCCTAGAGTGAAGCCTAGGTTTCCCGGAACGTAGAAATGACCATAACTTTCACACTGGATGCTATTATTCGTTCTATACGATGGAAAAACTGTTATATTTATATTGTATCTTATGCTCCTGGCGTTGACTTCTTAGGCCCTAACAATTCGGTCTGGTGGAACAACGCCCTAGAGTGAAGCCTAGGTTGCCTGTAACGTACAAATGACCATCACTTTCACACGGGTTGCAATTATTCCGGTTATATGATGGAAAGACTGTTGTATATTTGTTGCATTTTATGCTTCGGGCATTGACTTCTAAGGCCCTAACTATTCAACCTGTTGGATCAACGCCCTAGGGTGTAGCCTAGGTTGACCGGAACGTAGATATGACCATAACCTTCACACAGGTTGCAATTATTCGTTTTCTACGATGGAAATACTGTTGTATTTATATTGTATTTTATGCTTCCGGTGTTGACTTCTTAGACCCTAACTCTTCGATCTGGTGGAGCAACGCCTCAGAGTTAAGTCTAGGATGCCCGAAACGTCGAAATGATCGTTACTTTCGCACTGGTTGCAATTAGTCATGCTATACAATGGAAAAATTGTTGTATTTATACTGTATTTTATGCTTCTGGCGTTGACTTCTAAGGCCGTATCTATTCGATTTGGTGGAGCAACGCCGTAGGGTGAAGCCTAGGTTGCCGGAACGTAGAAATGCCCATTACTTTCACACTGGTTGCAATTATTAGTTTTATACGATGGAAAAACTGTTCTATTTATTTTGTATTTTATGCTTCGGGCGTTGACTTCTAAGGCCCTAACTATTCAATCTGTTGGAGCAGCGACCTAGGGTGAAGCCTAGGTTGCCCGGAAAGTAGAAATGACCATACTTTCATACTGGTTGCAATTATTTGTTTTATACGATGGAAAAGCTGTTGTATTTATATCGTATTTTATGCTTCTGGCGTTGACTTCTTAGGCCCTAACTATTCCATCTGGTGGAACGACACCCTAGGGTGATGTCTAGGTTGCCCCGAAAGTAGAAATGACCATAACTTTCACACTGGTAGCAATTAATCGTTTTATACGATGGAAAAAAAGTTCTATTTATTTTGTATTTTATGCTTCGAACGTTGACTTCTAAGGGCCTAACTATTCGATCTGGTAGAGCAACGCCCTAGAGTGAAGCCTAGGTTGCCCGGTACGTAGAAATGACCATAAGTTTCATACTGGTTGCAATTATTCGTTTTATACGATGGAAAAACTGTTGTATTTATATTGTATTTTATGCTTCTGGCGTTCACTTCTTAGGCCCTAACTATTCGATCAGGTGGTACAACGCCTTAGGGTGAAGCCTAGGTTGCCCGGAACGTAGAAATGACCATAACTTTTACACTGGCAGCAATTATTCGTTTTATACAATGGAAAAACCGTGCTATTTATTTTGCATTTTATGCTTCGGGCGTTGACTTCTAAGGCCCTAACTGTTTGATCTGGTGGAGCATCGCCGTAGAGTGAATCCTAGGTTGCCCGGAACGTAGAAATGACCATAACTTTCACACTGGTTGCTATTATTCGTTTTATACGATGGAAAAACTGTTATATTTATATTGTATTTAAGCTTCTGGCGTTGACTTCCTAGGCCGTTGCTATTCGATGTGGTGGAAGAACACCATACAGTGAAGCCTAGGTAGGCCGGATCGTAGAAATGTCCATATCTTTCACACTGTTCGCAATTTTTCGTTTTATACGATGGAAAAACTGTTTTATTTATTTTGTATTTTATGCTTCGGGCGTTGACTTCTAAGGCCCTAACTATTCAATCTGTTGGAGCAGCGCCCTAGGGTGTAGCCTAGGTTGACCGGAACGTAGATATGACCATAACCTTCACACAGGTTGCAATTATTCGTTTTCTACGATGGAAATACTGTTGTATTTATATTGTATTTTATGCTTCCGGTGTTGACTTCTTAGACCCTAACTCTTCGATCTGGTGGAGCAACGCCTCAGAGTTAAGTCTAGGATGCCCGAAACGTCGAAATGATCGTTACTTTCGCACTGGTTGCAATTAGTCATGCTATACAATGGAAAAATTGTTGTATTTATACTGTATTTTATGCTTCTGGCGTTGACTTCTAAGGCCGTATCTATTCGATTTGGTGGAGCAACGCCGTAGGGTGAAGCCTAGGTTGCCCGGAACGTAGAAATGCCCATTACTTTCACACTGGTTGCAATTATTAGTTTTATACGATGGAAAAACTGTTCTATTTATTTTGTATTTTATGCTTCGGGCGTTGACTTCTAAGGCCCTAACTATTCAATCTGTTGGAGCAGCGACCTAGGGTGAAGCCTAGGTTGCCCGGAAAGTAGAAATGACCATACTTTCATACTGGTTGCAATTATTTGTTTTATATGATGGAAAAGCTGTTGTATTTATATCGTATTTTATGCTTCTGGCGTTGACTTCTTAGGCCCTAACTATTCCATCTGGTGGAACAACACCCTAGGGTGATGTCTAGGTTGCCCCGAAAGTAGAAATGACCATAACTTTCACACTGGTAGCAATTAATCGTTTTATACGATGGAAAAAAAGTTCTATTTATTTTGTATTTTATGCTTCGAACGTTGACTTCTAAGGGCCTAACTATTCGATCTGGTAGAGCAACGCCCTAGAGTGAAGCCTAGGTTGCCCGGTACGTAGAAATGACCATAAGTTTCATACTGGTTGCAATTATTCGTTTTATACGATGGAAAAACTGTTGTATTTATATTGTATTTTATGCTTCTGGCGTTCACTTCTTAGGCCCTAACTATTCGATCAGGTGGTACAACGCCTTAGGGTGAAGCCTAGGTTGCCCGGAACGTAGAAATGACCATAACTTTTACACTGGCAGCAATTATTCGTTTTATACAATGGAAAAACCGTTCTATTTATTTTGCATTTTATGCTTCGGGCGTTGACTTCTAAGGCCCTAACTGTTTGATCTGGTGGAGCATCGCCGTAGAGTGAATCCTAGGTTGCCCGGAACGTAGAAATGACCATAACTTTCACACTGGTTGCTATTATTCGTTTTATACGATGGAAAAACTGTTATATTTATATTGTATTTAAGCTTCTGGCGTTGACTTCCTAGGCCGTTGCTATTCGATGTGGTGGAAGAACACCATACAGTGAAGCCTAGGTAGCCCGGATCGTAGAAATGTCCATATCTTTCACACTGTTTGCAATTTTTCGTTTTATACGATGGAAAAACTGTTTTATTTATTTTGTATTTTATGCTTCGGGCGTTGACTTCTAAGGCCCTAACAATTCGATCTAGTGGAGCAACGCCCTAGAGTGCAGCCTAGGTTGCACAGAACGTAGAAATGACCATAACTTTCACACTGGTTGCTATCATTCGTTTTATATGATGGAAAAACTGTTGTATTTATATTGTATTTTATGCTTCTGGCGTGCACTTCTTAGGCCCTAACTATTCGATCTGGTGGAACAACGCCATAGAGTGAAGCCTAGGTTGCCCGGAACGTAGAAACGACCATAACTTTCATACTGGTTGCAATTATTCGTTTTATATGATGGAAGAACTGTTGTATTTATATTGTATTTTATGCTGCTGGCGTTCACTTCTTAGGCCCTAACTAGTCGATCTGTTGGAGCAACGCCCTAGGGTGAAGCCTAGGTTGCCCGGAAAGTAGAAGTGACAATAACATTCACACTGGTTGCAATTATTCATTTTATACGATGGAAAAGCTGCTGCATCTTTATTGTATTTTATGCTTCAGTCGTTGACGTCTAAGGCCGTAGCTGTTAGATGTGGTGGAGCAACGCACTAGAGTGACGCCTAGGTTGCCCGGAACGTAGAAATGACCATAACTTTCTCACTGGTTGCTATTATTCGTTCTATACGATGGAAAAACTGTTATATTTATATTGTATCTTATGCTTCTGGCGTTGACTTCTTAGGCCCTAACAATTCGATCTGGTGGAACAACGCCCTAGAGTGAAGCCTAGGTTGCCTGGAACGTACAAATGACCATCACTTTCACACGGGTTGCAATTATTCCAGTTACAGGATGGAAAGACTGTTGTATTTTTATTGTATTTTATGCTTCAGGCGTCGACTTATGAGGCCGTAGCTATTCGATCTGGTGGAACAACGCCCTGGGGTGAAGCCTAGGTTGCCCGGAACGTAGAAATGACCATAACTTTCGCACTGGTTGCTATTATTCGTTTTATACGATGGAAAAACTGTTACATTTATATTGTATTCTATGCTTCTGGCGTTGCCTTCTTAGGCCCTAACTGTTCGATCTGGTGCAACAACGCCCTAGAGTGAAGCCTAGGTTACCCGGAACGTAGAAATGACCAGTACTTTCACATTGTTCGCAATTATTCATTTTATACGATGGAAAAGCTGTTGTATTTAAATTGTAATTTATGCTTCTGGCGCTGACTTCTAAGGCCCTAACTATTCGATCTGGTGGAGCAACGCCCTAGTGTGAAGCCTAGGTTGCCCGGTACGTAGAAATGACCATCACTATCGATCTTGTTGCAATTATTTGTTTTATACGATGGAAAAGCTGTTGTATTTATATCGTATTTTATGCTTCTGGCGTTGACTTCTTAGGCCCTAACTATTCGATCTGGTGGAGCAACGCCCTAGAGTGAAGCCAAGGTTGCTCGGAACGTAGAAATGACCATCACTTTCAAACTGGATGCAATTAATCCTTTTATACGATGGAAAAACTGTTGTATTTTTATTGCATTTTATGCTTCCGGCGTTGACTTCTAAGGCCCTAACTATTCAATCTGTTGGAGCAACGCCCTAGGTTGAAGCCTAGGTTGCCCGGAAAGTAGAAATGACGTTAACCTTCATACTGGTTGCAATTATTCGTTTTATACGATGGAAAAACTGTTGTATTTATATTGTTTTTTATGCTTCTGGCGTTGACTTCTAAGGCACTAGCTATTCGATCTGGTGGAACAACGCCCTAGAGTGAAGCCTAGGTTGCCTGGAACGTACAAATGACCATCACTTTCACACGGGTTCCAATTATTCCTGTTATAGGATGGAAAGACTGTTGTATTTTTATTGTATTTTATTCTTCAGGCGTTGACTTCTGAGGCCGCAGCTATTCGATGTGGTGGAGGAACGCCATAGAGTGAAGCCTAGGTTGCCCGGAAAGTAGAAATGATCATAACTTTCACACTGGTTGCAATGATTCGTTTTATATGATGGAAGATCTGTTGTATTTATATTGTATTTTATGCTGCTGGCGTTCACTTCTTAGGCCCTAACTATTCGATCTGGTGGGACAGCGCCCTAGAGTGAAGCGTTGGTTGCCTGGCACGTACAAATGACCATCACTTTCACACGGGTTGCAATTATTCCTGTTATAGGATGGAAACGCTGTTGTATTTTTATTGTATTTTATGCTTCAGGCGTTGACTTCTGAGGCCGTAGCTATTCGATCTGGTGGAGCAACGCCCTAGAGTGAAACCTAGGTTGCTCGGAATGTAGAAATGACTTTAACTTTCACACTGGTCCCAATTATTCGTTTTATACGATGGAATAGTTGTTGTATTTTGTATCGTATTTTATGCTTCGGGCGTTTACTTCTAAGGCCCTCACTATTCTATCTGGTTGAGCAACGCCCTAGAGTGAAGATTAGGTTGCCCGGAACGTAGAAATGATCATCACTTTCACACTGGTTGCAATTATTCCTGTTATACGATGGAAAAACTCTTGTATATTTATTGTATTTTATTCTTCGGGCGTTGACTTCTGTGGCTCCACCTATTCGATCTGTTGGAGCAACAGCCTACAGTGAAGCCTAGGTTGCCCGGTACGTAGAAATAAACATAACTTTCACACTGGCAGCAATTATTCGCTTTATACAATGGAAAAACTGTTCTATTTATTTTGTATTTTATGCATCGGGCGATGACTTCTAAGTCCCTAACTATTCAATCTGTTGGAGCAACGCCCGAGGGTGAAGCCTAGGTTGCCCGGAAAGTAGAAATGACGTTAACTTTCACACTGGTTGCTATTATTCGTTCTATACGATGGAAACACTGTTATATTTATATTGTATCTTATGCTTCTGGCGTTGACTTCTTAGGCCCTAACAATTCGATCTGGTGGAAAATCGACCTAGAGTGAGGCCTAGGTTGCCCGGAACGTAGAAGTGACCATAACTTTTACACTGGTAGCAATTATTCGTTTTATACAATGGAAAAACTGTTCTATTTATTTTGTATTTTAAGCTTCGGGCGTTGACTTCTAAGGCCCTAGCTGTTTGATCTGGTGGAACAGCGCCCTAGGGTCAAGCCTAGGTTGCCCGGAACGTAGAAATGACCATAAGTTTCATACTGGTTGCAATAATTCGTTTTATACAATGGAAAAACTGTTCTATTTATTTTGTATTTTATGCTTCGGGCATTGACTTCTAAGGCTCTAACTATTCAATCTGTTGGAGCAACGCCCTACAGTGAAGCCAAGGTTGCCCGGAACGTAGAAATGACCATAACATTCACACCCGTTGCAATTATTCCTGTTATACAATGGAAAAACTGTTGTATTTTTATTGTATTTTATGCTTCTGGCGTTTAATTCTAAGTCCCTAGCTATTCGATATGGTGGAGCAATGCCCTAGAGTGAAGCCTAGGTTGCCCGGATCGTAGAAATGACCATTACTTTCACACTGGTTGCAATTATTCATTTTATACGATGGAAAAGCTGTTGTATTTATATTGTACTTTATGCTTCTGGTGTTGACTTCTAAGGCCGTAGCTATTAGATGTGGTGGAGCAACGTCCTAGAGTGACGGCTAGGTTGCCCGGAACGTAGAAATGACCATAACATTCACACCCGTTGCAATTATTCATGCTATACGGTCGAAAAACTGTTGCATTTTTATTGTATTTTATGCTTCTAGCGTTGACTTCTAAGGCCGTAGCTATTAGATGTGGTGGAGTAGCGCCCTTTAGTGACGCCTAGGTTGCCTGGAACGTAGAAATGACCATTACTTTCACAATGTTTCCAATTATTCATTTTATGCGATGGAAAAACTGTTGTACGTATATTGTATTTTATTCTTATGGCGTTGAGTTCTAAGTCCCTAGCTATGCGATCTGGTGGAGCGACGCCATAGAGTGAAACCAAGGTTGCCCGGAACGTTGAAATTACCATAACTTTCAAACTGGTAGCAATTATTCGTTTTATACGATGGAACAACTGTACTATTTATTTTGTATTTCATGCTTCGGGCGTTGACTTCTAAGGCCCTAACTATTCAATCTGTTGGAACAACGCCCTAGGGTGAAGCCTAGGTTGCCCGTAAAGTGCAAATGACCATAACTTTCGTACTGGTTGCAATTATTCGTTTCATACGATGGAAAAACTGTTGTACATATTTTGTATTTTATGCTTCTGGCGCTGACTTCTAGGGAACTAACTATTCGTTCTGGTGGATCAGCGCCCTAGGGTGAAGCCTAGGTTGCCCGGAACGTAGAAATGACCATTACTTTTACACTGGTTTCAATTATTGGTTTTATACGATGGAAAAACTGTTGCATCTTTGTTGTATTTTATGCCTCTGGCGTTGACTTCTAAGGCCCTAACTATTCGATCTGGTGGAGCAACGACCTAGAGTGAAGCCTAGGTTGCACGGCACGTAGAAATGAACATAACTTTCACACTGGTAGCAATTATTCGTTTTATACAATGGAAAAACTGTTCTATTTATTTTGTATTTTATGCTTCGGACGTAGACTTCTAAGGCCCTAACTATTCGATCTGGTTTAGCAACACCCTACGGTAAAGCCAAGCTTGCTCGGAACGTAGG